>NW_024757179.1:2500-14575 GCF_018991925.1 Homarus americanus
TTACTTGTTATACCCACACTGTTATATACCTTGTTCTACTTGTTATACCTACACTGTTATATACCTTGTTCTACTTGTTATACCAACACTGTTATATACCTTGTTCTACTTGTTATACCTACACTGTTATATATCTTGTTCTACTTGTTATACCTACACTGTTATATACCTTGTTCTGCTTGTTATACCTACACTGTTATATATCTTGTTCTACTTGTTATACCTACACTGTTATATATCTTGTTCTACTTGTTATACCTACACTGTTATATACCTTGTTCTACTTGTTATACTTACACTGTTATATACCTTGTTCTACTTGTTATACCTACACTGTTATATACCTTGTTCTACTTGTTATACCTACACTGTTATATACCTTGTTCTACTTGTTATACTTACACTGTTATATACCTTGTTCTATTTGTTATACCTACACTGTTATATACCTTGTTCTACTTGTTATACCTACACTGTTATATATCTTGTTCTACTTGTTATACTTACACTGTTATATATCTTGTTCTACTTGTTATACCTACACTGTTATATATCTTGTTCTACTTGTTATACCTACACTGTTATATATCTTGTTCTACTTGTTATACCTACACTGTTATATACCTTGTTCTACTTGTTATACCTACACTGTTATATACCTTGTTCTACTTGTTATACCTACACTGTTATACATCTTGTTCTACTTGTTATACCTACACTGTTATATACCTTGTTCTACTTGTTATACCTACACTGTTATATATCTTGTTCTACTTGTTATACCTACACTGTTATATACCTTGTTCTACTTGTTATACCTACACTGTTATATATCTTGTTCTACTTGTTATACTTACACTGTTATATACCTTTTTCTACTTGTTATACCTACACTGTTATATACCTTGTTCTACTTGTTATACCTACACTGTTATATACCTTGTTCTACTTGTTATACCTACACTGTTATATATCTTGTTCTGCTTGTTATACCTACACTGTTATATACCTTGTTCTACTTGTTATACCTACACTGTTATATATCTTGTTCTACTTGTTATACTTACACTGTTATATACCTTGTTCTACTTGTTATACCCACACCGTTACATACCTTGTTCTACTTGTTATACCTACACTGTTATATATCTTGTTATACCTACACTGTTATATACCTTGTTATACTTACACTGTTATATACCTTGTTATAATTATATTGTTATATACCTTTGTTATACCTACACTGTTATATACCTACACTGTTATATACTTGTTATACCTACACTGTTATATATACCTTTGTTATACCTACACTGTTATATACCTTGTTATACTCTACTGTTATACCTACACTGTTATATATACACTGCTATATTCTTTTATATACTCTACATGTTATACCCACACTGTTATATACCTTGTTATACCTACACTGTTATATACCTTTGTTATACTCACACTGTTATACCTATACTGTTATATACCTTGTTATACCTACACTGTTATATATACCTTGTTATACTTCCTAATTGTTATACCTACACTGTTATTACTTTGTTATACCTAACTGTTATATATCTTGTTATACTTCTCTGTTATACTTACACTGTTATATACCTTGTTATACTCACTGTTATACTTATATACCTTGTTATACTCTACACTGTTATATACCTACACTGTTATATACTCTTTGTTATACTCTACACTATATACCTTGTTATACTCTTGTTATACCTACACTGTTATATACCTTGTTCTACTCTCTGTTATACCTTACACTGTTATATACACTGTTATATATCTTGTTATACTACTAATTGTTATATTTCACTGCTTATACCTACACTGTTATATACCTTGTTATACTTTACACTGTTATACCTACACTGTTATATACTCTTGTTATACTCTACACTGTTATATTTACACTGTTATAATCTACATTGTTATATACCTGTGTTCTACACTGTTATACCTACACTGTTATATACCTGTTCTACTTGTTATACCCACTGCTATACTTACACTGTTATATACCTTGTTATACCTACACTGTTATATACCTTGTTTACTTCTACTTGTTATACCTACACTGTTATACTCACATTGTTATACCTACACTGTTATACTCTACACTGTTATACCTACATCTTGTCTCCACACTGTTATACCTAAATTGTTATATACCTTGTTATACCACTGTTATATACCTTGTTATCTTACACTGTTATATACTTTGTTCTACTTGTTATACCTACACTGTTATATACTCTGTTTACTTGTTATACCTACACTGTTATATACCTTTGTTATACTACACTGTTAATAACTTGTTATCTACCTGTTATACCTACACTGTTATATACCTTGTTATACTTCTGTTATACCTACACTGTTATATACCTTGTTCTACTTGTTATACCTACACTGTTATATACCTGTTATACCTACACTGTTATATACTTGTTATACCTACACTGTTATATACCTTGTTCCTACACTGTTATACCTACACTGTTATATACCTTGTTTCTACCTGTTATACCTTACACTGTTATATACCTTTTTGTTCCACACTGTTATATAGTTATACTCTTACACTGTTATACTTACACTGTTATATACCTTGTTATACCTACACTGTTATATACCTTTGTTATACCTACACTGTTATAATCTACACTGTTATATACCTTGTTATACCTACACTGTTATATACCTTGTTATACTTCTATACTGTTATAACCTTGTTATACCTACACTGTTATATACCTACACTGTTATATACCTTGTTATACTCTACACTGTTATATATACTTGTTATACCTACACTGTTATATATTTGTTATACCTACACTGTTATTATATACTTGCTCTACCTGTTATACCTACACTGTTATATACCTTGTTATACCTACACTGTTATATATACTTGTTATACCTACACTGTTATATACACTGTTATATACCTTTGTTATACCCACACTGTTATATATCTTGTTCTTACTTGTTATACCTACACTGTTATATATACCTTGTTATACCTACACTGTTATATATACCTTGTTATACTTATAGTTATAACCTTGTTATACCTACACTGTTATATATACCTTGTTATACCTACACTGTTATATACCTTGTTATACCTACACTGTTATATAATCTTTGTTACCTACACTGTTATCCTACACTGTTATATACCTTGTTATACCTACACTGTTATATACCTTGTTATACCTACACTGTTATTATATGCTACCTTGTTATACCTACACTGTTATATACCTTTATATACCTACACTGTTATACCCACTGTTATATACCTTGTTATACCTACACTGTTATATACCTTGTTATACCTACACTGTTATATACCTGTTATACCTACACTGTTATATACCTTGTTATACCTACACTGTTATATACCTTGTTATACCTACACTGTTATAATTTACACTGTTATACCTACACTGTTATACTCACACTGTTACACTCACACTGTTATACTCTACATTGTTATACCTACACTGTTATATAATTTTGTTATACCTACACTGTTATATACCTTGTTATACCTTACACTGTTATATACCTTGTTATATCTACACTGTTATACCTACACTGTTATATACCTTGTTATACCTACACTGTTATATACCTTTTGTTATACCTACACTGTTATATAATCTTGTTATACCTACACTGTTATATAATTTTGTTATACCTACACTGTTATATACCCTTTGTTATACCTACACTGTTATATACCTTGTTATCACCTACACTGTTATACCTACACTGTTATACCTACACTGTTATACTTACACTGTTATACCTACACTGTTATACTCTACCTGTTATACCTACACTGTTATATACCTTGTTATACCTACACTGTTATACCTACACTGTTATATACCTTGTTATACCTACACTGTTATATATACCTTTGTTATACCTACACTGTTATATACCTTGTTATACCACACTATATACTTTGTTATACCTACACTGTTATATAATTGTTATACCATTGTTATACCTACACTGTTATATACCTCTGTTATACTTCATGTTATACCTACACTGTTATATATACCTTGTTATACCTTATATACCTACACTGTTATATACCTTGTTATACCTACACTGTTATATACCTTGTTATACTCTACACTGTTATACCTACACTGTTATATATCACCTTGTTATACCTTACACTGTTATATACCTTGTTATACCTACACTGTTATATACCTTGTTATACCTACACTGTTATATACCTTGTTATACCTACACTGTTATCCCTACACTGTTATATATACATACCTTGTTATACCTACACTGTTATATACCTTGTTATACTACACTGTTATACCTACACTGTTATATACCTGTTATACCTACACTGTTATATACCTTGTTATACCTAACACTGTTATATACCTTGTTACACCTACACTGTTATATACCTTGTTATACACTGTTATACCTACACTGTTATTATATACCTTGTTATACCTACACTGTTATATACCTTGTTATACCTACACTGTTATATACCTTTGTTATACTCCACACTGTTATAGACCTTGTTATACCTACACTGTTATAATTTCCACTGTTATATACCTTGTTATACCTACACTGTTATATACCTTGTTATACTTACACTGTTATAACCTGTTATACCTACACTGTTATATACCTTGTTATACCTACACTGTTATATACCTTGTTATACCTACACTGTTATATATACCTTGTTATACCTACACTGTTATCCCTACACTGTTATACCTTGTTATACCTACACTGTTATATACCTTGTTATACCTACACTGTTATATACCTTTTGTTATACCTACACTGTTATATACCTTGTTATACTCTACACTGTTATATACCTTGTTATACCTACACTGTTATATACCTTGTTATACCTAAACTGTTATATACTCATATACTACACTGTTATCCCTACACTGTTATATACCTTGTTATACTCTACACTGTTATATACCTTGTTATACCTACACTGTTATATACCTTGTTATACCTCTACACTGTTATATACCTTGTTATACCTACACTGTTATACCTACACTGTTATATACCTTGTTATACCTACACTGTTATATACCTTGTTATACCTACACTGTTATACCTACACTGTATATATACCTTTGTTATACCTACACTGTTATATACCTTGTTATACCTACACTGTTATATACCTTGTTATACCTAACTGTTATATATACCTTGTTATACCTACACTGTTATATACCTTGTTATACCTACACTGTTATATACCTTGTTATACCTACACTGTTATATACCTTGTTATACCTACACTGTTATATACCTTTGTTATACCTACACTGTTATATAATTGTTATACCTACACTGTTATATACCTTGTTATACCTACACTGTTATATACCTTGTTATATTTCATACTGTTATCCCTACACTGTTATATACTCATATACCTACATGTTATATACCTTTGTTATACTCTACACTGTTATATACCTTGTTATACCTACACTGTTATATACCTTTGTTATACTTACACTGTTATACCTACACTGTTATATACCTGTTATACCTACACTGTTATATACCTTTGTTATACCTACACTGTTATATACCTTTGTTATACCTAAACTGTTATACCTACACTGTTATATACCTTGTTATACCTACACTGTTATATACCTTTTGTTATACCTACACTGTTATACCTATAACTGTTATATACCTTGTTATACCTACACTGTTATACCTACACTGTTATATTCCACACTGTTATACCTACACTGTTATACTCCACACTGTTATACCTACACTGTTATACCAACACTGTTATACCTACACTGTTATACCTACACTGTTATACCTACACTGTTATACCTACACTGTTATATACCTTTGTTATACCTACACTGTTATATACCTTGTTATACCTACACTGTTATCCTACACTGTTATACCTACACTGTTATATATACCTTGTTATACCTACACTGTTATACCTACACTGTTATATACTTTATACTTACACTGTTATACCTACACTGTTATATACCTTTGTTATACCACACTATATATACCTTGTTATACCTACACTGTTATACCTACACTGTTATATACCTACACTGTTATATACCTTTGTTATACCTATAATTGTTATACCTACACTGTTATATACCTTTGTTATACCTACACTGTTATACCTACACTGTTATACTCCACACTGTTATACCTACACTGTTATATACCTTGTTATACCTACACTGTTATACCTACACTGTTATATACCTTGTTATACCTACACTGTTATACCTACACTGTTATACCTACACTGTTATATACCTTGTTATACCTACACTGTTATACGTACACTGTTATACCTACACTGTTATACCTACACTGTTATATACCTTGTTGTACCTACACTGTTATACCTACACTGTTATACCTACACTGTTATGCCTACACTGTTATATACCTTGTTATACCTACACTGTTATATACCTTGTTATACCTACACTGTTATACCTACACTGTTATACCTACGTTGTTATACCTACACTGTTACACCTACACTGTTATACCTACACTGTTATATACCTTGTTATACCTTCACTGTTATACCTACACTGTTATAATACACTGTTATACCTACACTGTTATACCTACACTGTTATATACCTTGTTATACCTACACTGTTATATACCTTGTTACACCTACACTGTTATAATTTCACACTGTTATACCTATACTGTTATACTCCATACTGTTATATACATTGTTATACTCCACACTGTTATACCTACACTGTTTTACTTCCACACTGTTATACCTACACTGTTGTACCTACACTGTTATATACCTTGTTATACCTACACTGTTATACCTACATTGTTATATACCTTGTTATACCTACACTGTTATATACCTTGTTATACCTACACTGTTATATACCTTGTTATACCTACACTGTTATATCTAAACTGTTATATACCGTGTTATACCTACACTGTTATATACCTTGTTATACCTACACTGTTATATACCTTGTTATACCTACACTGTTATACCTACACTGTTATATACCTTGTTATACCTACACTGTTATACCTACACTGTTATATACCTTGTTATACCTACACTGTTATACCTACACTGTTATATACCTTGTTATATGTACACTGTTATACCTACACTGTTATACCTACACTGATATACCTACACTGTTATATACCTTGTTATACCTACACTGTTATATACCTTGTTATATGTACACTGTTATACCTACACTGTTATACCTACACTGTTATACCTACACTGTTATATACCTTGTTATACCTACACTGTTATATACCTTGTTATACCTACACTGTTATACCTACACTGTTATACCTACACTGTTATATACCATGTTATACCTACACTGTTATACCTACACTGTTATATACCTTGTTATACCTACACTGTTATATACCTTGTTATACCTACACTGTTATACCTACATTGTTATATACCTTGTTATACCTACACTGTTATACCTACACTGTTATACCTACACTGTTATATACCATGTTATACCTACACTGTTATATACTTTGTTATACCTACACTGTTATATATCTTGTTATACCTACACTGTTATACCTACACTGTTATATACCTTATTATACCTACACTGTTATATACCTTGTTATACCTACACTGTTATATATCTTGTTATACCTACACTGTTATATACTTTGTTATACCTTCACTGTTATATATCTTGTTATACCTACACTGTTATACCTACACTGTTATATACCTTATTATACCTACACTGTTATATACCTTGTTATACCTACACTGTTATATACCTTATTATACCTACACTGTTATATACCTTGTTATACCTACACTGTTATATATCTTGTTATACCTACGCTGTTATATACCTTGTTATAGCTACACTGTTATACCTTGTTATACCTACACTGTTATATACCTTGTTATACCTACACTGTTATACCTACACTGTTACACCTACACTGTTATATACCTTATTATACCAACATTTCCTCTGACCATTTTTAACACAAACTGTATATCAAGCCAACAAAGAACTACAGTTAAGTGAAGTATTACACAGAGACATATCAATGAAAATATTTGTTACCATAGTTATACGGTGATTCTTATGAAGGTTAATATGTTTTTTCCCTTAGTTCCAGAGACCAAAGTGACATACTTGGTGTGTGATGCAGATAGAGGACTGTGTAGAGTAAAGGTTGACCGTGCATGTCGTCTGATAAACGGGCCTAACCTTCATGCTGACTACTACTTCTACATCGTCGACCAAAGTCTTCGGTCACGTTTTGAAGGACAGAGCATAACTTCAATAACTCTACGAAGTTCCGAATATTATACCGAGATACCTCTACCAGACGATCTACTGCCTTTCGTCTACTATGGCCTGAATGTCTACCCGGCTAATGGTTTTGGGACAAACATAAATGACGGTGTTACCAAGACTGTCACTTTTAAGACCAAACCAGCAAGTATGTTTTTTTGATGGTGTTTTGTTATGTGGATCAGCTTATCAATGATCAGGTGTACAGTAGATGGACCAGTTTATCAATGATCAGGTGTAGATGGATCAGCTTATCAATGATCAGGTGTACAGTAGATGGACCAGTTTATCAATGATCAGGTGTACAGTAGATGGACCAGTTTATCAATGATCAGGTGTAGATGGACCAGTTTATCAATGATCAGGTGTAGATGGATCAGCTTATCAATGATCAGGTGTACAGTAGATGGATCAGCTTATCAATGATCAGGTGTACATGGATCACCTATTATTATCATCATCATCATTATTTCAGTGTGTTTCTTTTTTTGTGTGTGTCCGCACGAGAAACTCGGAAACTACTTTACCGATCTGTAGTGATGATGTATTGTGTTATATGTAGTGATGATGGATGGTGTTATATGTAGTGATGATGGATGGTGTTATATGTAGTGATGATGGATGGTGTTATATGTAGTGATGATGGATGGTGTTTTGTAGTAATGATGGATGGTGTTATATAGAGTGATGATGGATGGTGTTATATGTGATGATGATGATGGTGTTATAGTAGATGATGAATGGTGTTATATGTAGTGATGATGATGTGTTATGTAGATGATGGATGGTGTTATATGTGATGATGTGGTGTTATATGTAGTGATGATGGATGGTGTTATATGTAGATGATGGATGGTGTTATATGTAGTGATGATGATGGTTATATGTAGTGATGATGGATGGTGTTATATGTAGTGATGATGGATGGTGTTATATGGTGATGATGGATGGTGTTATTATAGTGATGATGAATGGTGTTATATGGTGATGATGGATGGTGTTATATGTAGTGATGATGGAGGTTATATGTAGTGATGATGTATTGTGTTATATGTAGTGATGATGGATGGTGTTATATGTAGTGATGATGGATGGTGTTATATGTAGTGATGATGTATGGTGTTATATGGTGATGATGGATGGTGTTATATGTAGTGATGATGGAATGGTGTTATATGTAGTGATGATGGATGGTGTTATATGTAGTGATGATGGTGTTATGTAGTGATGATGTATTGTGTTATATGTAGTGATGATGGATGGTGTTATATGTAGTGATGATGGATGGTGTTATATGTAGGTGATGATGGATGGTGTTATATGTAGTGATGATGGATGGTGTTATATGTAGTGATGATGAATGGTGTTATATGGTGATGATGGATGGTGTTATATGTAGTGATGATGTATGGTGTTATATGTAGTGATGATGATGGTGTTTATGTGATGATGGATGGTGTTATATGTAGTGATGGATGGTGTTATGTAGTGATATGATGGTTTGATGGATATAGTGATGATGATGGATGGTGTTATATGTAGTGATGATGGATGGTGTAGTGATGATGTTGGATCTTCATGTAGTGATGATGGATGATGTTATATATGGTGGTAGTGATGGATGATCCACTATATGTAGTGATGGAAATAGGAAATTATATGAATGATGGATGTTGTTATATGTAGTGATGATAGGGTGGTGTTATATTAGTGATGATGGATGGTGTATATGTAGTGATGATGGATGATGTTAAAGTAGTGATGATGGATGTTGTTATTATGTAGTGATGATGGGGTGGTGTTATGTAGTGATGATGGATGGTGTTATATGTAGTGATGATGATGGCTGGTATATATATAGTGATGATGATGGATCGTTATATGGTGATGATGGATGATGTATGTATAGTGATGATGGATGTTGTTATATGTAGTGATGATAGGGTGGGGTTATATGTAATACGATGGGTGGTGTTGTGTGGATGGTGTTATAAGTGATGATGGATGTTTGGTTATGTCTTAGTGATGATAGGTTGGTATATGGTGATGATGATGGATGGTGTTATAATAGTGATGATGATGGATGATGTTATATGGTGATGATGATGGATGACATTATATGATGATGATGGATGATTGTTATGCAGTGATGATGATGGATGATGTTATGTGGTAGTGATGATGGATGGTGTTGCTGGTGATGATGATGGATGGTGTTATATGTAGTGATGATGATGGATGGTGATGATGATGGATGTTGTTATGTAGTGATGATGGATGTTGTTATATGTAGTGATGATAGGGTGGTGTTATATGTAGTGATGATGATGGATGGTGTTATATGTAGTGATGATGGAAAGCGGTGATATATGTAGTGATGATGATGGATGGTGTTATATGTAGTGATGATGATGGATGGTGTTATATGTAGTGATGATAGGGCGGTGTTGTAGTGATGATGATGGATGGTGTATATGTAGTGGTGATGGATGGTGTTATATGTAGTGATGATGGATGGTGTTATATGTATGTTGATGATAGGGTGGTGTTATATATAGTGATGATGGATGATGTATGTAGTGATGATAGATGGTGTTATATATGTAGTGATGATAGAATTGAAGTGTTATATGTGATGATGATGGATGATTGTTATATGTATAGTGATGATGATGGATGTTGTTATATGTAGTGATAATGATGGATGGTGTTATATGTAATGATGATGGATGGTGTTATATGTAATGATGATGGATGGTGTTTATGTGTGATAGTGGATGAATTGTTATATCTGGTGATGATGGATGATGTCATATGTAGTGATGATGGTTGATGTTATATGTAGTGATGATGGATGTTGTTATGTATATGGTGATGATGGGTTGAAGCCCTTATGTGGTGATGATGGGTGGTCTTAAATGTGGGATGATGGATGATGTTATACTAGTGATGATGGATGTTTATATGTAGTGATGATGATGATGGTGTTACTATGTAGTGGTGATGGATGGTGTTATGTAGTGATGATGGTTGTTATATGTGATGATGATGGATGGTGTTATATGTAGTGATGATGGATGGTGTATATGTAGTGATGATGGATGTTGTATATGGTGATGATGGATGGTGTTATATGTAGTGATGATGGATGTTGTTATATGTAGTGATGATGATGGATGGTGTTATATGCAGTGATGATGATGGATGGTGTTATATGTAGTGATGATGATGGATGGTGTTATAGTGATGATGGATGTTGTTATATGTGATGATGGATGTTGATATGTGATGATGATGGTGGTGTTATATGTGATGATGATGGATGGTGTTGTATATGATGATGGATGGTGTTATGTGATGATGGATGGTGTTATATGTAGATGATAGATGTTGTATATGGTGATAGGGTGGTGTTATATGTGGTGATGATGGATGGTGTTATAAGTATTGATGATGATGGATGGTGTTATATGGATGATGATGGATGGTGTTTATGATGATGATGGATGGTGTTATGAGTGATGATAGGGTGGTGTTATGTAGTGATGATGGATGATGTTATATGAGTGATGATGGATGGTGTTATGTAGTGGTGATGATGGATGATGTTATATTTAGTGATGATGGTGTGATCTTTTGA
>NW_024757180.1:0-12946 GCF_018991925.1 Homarus americanus
ACACATCACAAACAAACAAGCAAGCAACAACACAACACAAACAATAATGACACCACAAAAAACATCATTCTAAAAAACAAACAATAAAACAAACAAAAACAATAAAACAAACAAAAACAATAAAACAAACAAACATACCAACAAACAATAAAACAAAAAACAAACAAACAAACAATAAAACAAACAAACGTACATAAAAACAAGCAAACAAACATAAAAACAATAAAAAAACAGACCCTCTTCAACAAACCACCACCACGAAGGACTTCACTAACCTACCACCTCCACCACCACCTCCTACAACACTATTTATAATCCCGAAACTTCCCAAAGGTCACTCCTGCCTCGGTGACCTTTGGGGGTTAACACTGCCCACTGGTCTAGATCTGGCGAGAAAACTGCCCCCACCCAAAGGTCATTTGTTGGATGTCACAAAGCGCCTGCTGGGTGATTTAGGTGAGTCTTCCCCCGCCCTCCCCCATCCCCCCTCTCCAACCCAGGGTCACAGTGTGTAAGGTTAAGGCGTTTGAATTTTAATTTAGTTGATGATGATATAATGCAGAGGAGGAGGAGGAGGAGGAGAAGGAGGAGGAGAACAAGAAGAACAAGAACAAGAACAAGAAGAATGCTAGATTACGTTAGGTTACGTTAGGTTAGGTTAGGCTAGATTAGGTTAAATTAGGTTAGGTCTGGTCAGGTTACATTATGCATGAAGGTATTCATTTATATGTATACTTATGATCTACAGGATCGTTTATGGCCAGTCAAAGGCTTCTAGAAAAGATAAATACATAGAAGTTATCACTAATGGCCAATTATCCCTATTTAGTGTAACACAGTATATATTAGGTGGAGTTCCGCTTTTATTTGTTTGTTTTCGTATTATTTAAGTCATTTATTTGTTAAAAGTTAGCTTAGAATTAGTAAATATTATACAAAACAAAACATTGAAAAACTCGCACGTGAATTTGTAACATATAAACAAGTCGAGATAATATTACCAATACCACGTGCTGGTCAAGCTCCGAAAGAGTTGTCCGGGGGTCTAGCTAACCTCTGGTCGGGGCTTGACCAGCACGAAAAAAAAAAAAAAAAATTTTTTTACTACACGTGATTTTGGCAACCTGTGGTGTAATCGAACCCCTGTTCGATTCCCGGACAGAGTGAAACTATGAGCAGTTTTTTTTTACGACATTTGGCTTTCTATTTACCAGTAAATGGGAACCTAGATGTTAATCGATTTGCGGATCTTATTCTGGAATAATGGTTAGCCAGTGCAGTTGCCGAGTTGTCCGGTCTTCTCGGACTATTCATTGAAACTGGGTCATACAACTCGTTAACTTAGGGTGTGGTTGTGGTGTTGGCGACAGATTCTAACACCTTAAACAAATTCACGCCTAGGTTGC
This sequence comes from Homarus americanus, assembly GCF_018991925.1. Taxonomy (NCBI): domain Eukaryota; kingdom Metazoa; phylum Arthropoda; class Malacostraca; order Decapoda; family Nephropidae; genus Homarus; species Homarus americanus. Next base: position 1,407 of record NW_024757180.1, read on the forward strand.
TCTAGAGCCGGCCATCCTCGTACACAAAGGGCAACCATTATTGTTACGTGTGTAATATTACCATCACTACCACAACCAGCATTATCACTACTATTGTCATCTTCTCAACTATCATCATTCCTTCCCTCTTCCTCCTCCTGCCTCCATATTTTAATAATTATCGTCTCAATCATTATTATTATCATCATTATTTTTATTTTTATAAATGCCGTATTATTATTATTATTATTATTATTATTAACAATACAACATGTGGCTGGAACAACAGTAGAAATTAGAAATAAGATAAAAAGTTGTATTAAATTAACAATTAAAACACAAACAAGAACCACAGGTACAAGTCGATCAGTTTTTTATCATGAGAGAGAGAGAGAGAAAGAGAGAGAGAGAGAGAGTCCCTGGCTCACTGTTACGTTATGACAAAGTTGTTGGCAAATATATGGTATGGAAATTGTGTTGATACTCTCTCTCGCTCTCTCTCTCTCTCGCTCTCTCTCTCTCTGTGTCTCTCTCTCTCTCTGTGTCTCTCTCTCTCTCACACACACACCAACCACAAACAAACAACACATCACAAACAAACAAGCAAGCAACAACACAACACAAACAATAATGACACCACAAAAAACATCATTCTAAAAAACAAACAATAAAACAAACAAAAACAATAAAATGAACAAACATACCAACAAACAATAAAACAAAAAACAAACAAACAATAAAACAAACAAACATACATAAAAACAATCAAACAAACATAAAAACAATAAAAAAACAGACCCTCTTCAACAAACCACCACCACCAAGGACTTCACTAACCTACCACCTCCACCTCCTACAACTCTATTTATAATCCCAAAACTTCCCAAAGGTCACTCCTGCCTCGGTGACCTTTGGGGGTTAACACTGCCCACTGGTCTAGATCTGGCGAGAAAACTGCCCCCACCCAAAGGTCACTTGTTGGATGTCACAAAGCGCCTGCTGGGTGATTTAGGTGAGTCTTACCCCGCCCTCCCCCATCCCCCCTCTCCAACCCAGGGTCACAGTGTGTAAGGTTAAGGCGTTTGAATTTTAATTTAGTTGATGATGGTATAATGCAGAGGAGGAGGAGGAGGAGGAGGAGGAGGTGGTAGAAGAAGAAGAAGAAGAAGAAAAAGAAGAAAAAACAACAACAACAACAGCAACAACAAGAAGCCGGCTAGATTACGTTAGGTTACGTTAGGTTACGTTAGGCTAGATTAGGTTAAGTTAGGTTAGGTTAGGTCTGGTCAGGTTACATTATGTGTGAAGGTATTTCATTTATGTATATTTATGATCTACAGGATCGTTTATGGCCAGTCAAAAGCTTCTAGAAAAGATAAATACATAGAAGTTATCACTAAAGGCCAATTATCCCTATTTAGTGTAACATACAGTATATATTCGGTGGAGTTCCGCTTTTATTTGTTTGTTTTCGTATTATTTAAGTCATTGATTTGTTAACATTTAGCTTAGAATAAGTAAATATTATACAAAACAAAACATTGAAAAACTCACAAGTGAATTTGTAACAGATAATCAAGTCGAGATAATATTACCAATACCACGTGCTGGTCAAGCTCCGAAAGAGTTGTCCGGGGGTCTAGCTAACCTCTGGTCGGGGCTTGACCAGCACGAAAAAAAAAAAAAATTTTTTTACTAAACGTGATTTTGGCAACCTGTGGTGTAATAGTCAGCATGCTCGCCTTGCAAGCGAGTGGACCCCTGTTCGATTCCCGGACAGATTGAAACTATGAGCATTTTTTTTTTACGACATTTGGCTTTCTATTTACCAGTAAATGGGAACCTACTGTAGATGTTAATTGATTTGCGGATCTTATTCTGGAATAATGGTTAGCCAGTGCAGTTGCCGAGTTGTCCGGTCTTCTCGGACTATTCATTGAAACTGGATCATACAACTCGTTAACTTAGGGTGTGGTTGTGGTGTTGGCGACAGATTCTAACACCTTAAACAAATTCACGCCTAGGTTGCTCTAGAGCCGGCCATCCTCGTACACGAAGGGCAACCATTATTGTTACGTGTATAATATTACCATCACTACCACAACCAGCATTATCACTACCATTGCCATCTTCTCAACTATCATCATTCCTTCCCTCTTCCTCCTCCTGCCTCCATAATTTAATAATTATCGTCTCAATTATTATTATTATCATTATTTTTATTATTATTATTATTATTATTATTATTATTATTATTATTAACAATACAACATGTGGCTGCAACAACAGTAGAAATCAGAAATAAGATAAAAAGTTGTATTAAATTAACAATTAAAACACAAACAAGAACCACAGGTACAAGTCGATCAGTTTTTTATCATGAGAGAGAGAGAGAGAGAGAGTCCCTGGCTCACTGTTACGTTATGACAAAGTTGTTGGCAAATATATGGTATGGAAATTGTGTTGATACTCTCTCTCGCTCTCTCTCTCTCTCTCTCTCTCTCTGTGTCTCTCTCTCTCTCTGTGTCTCTCTCTCTCTCACACACACACCAACCACAAACAAACAACACATCCCAAACAAACAAGCAAGCAACAACACAACACAAACAATAATGACACCACAAAAAACATCATTCTAAAAAACAAACAATAAAACAAACAAACATACCAACAAACAATAAAACAAACAAACAATCAAACAAACAATAAAACGAACAAACGAAGAATAAAAAAAACAAAACAATAAAACAAACAAACAAACAGTAAAACAAACAAACATACATAAAAACAATCAAACAAACATAAAAACAATAAAAAAAAGACCCTCTTCAACAAACCACCACCACCAAGGACTTCACTAACCTACCACCTCCACCACCACCTCCTACAACACTATTTATAATCCCAAAACTTCCCAAAGGTCACTCCTGCCTCGGTGACCTTTGGGGGTTAACACTGCCCACTGGTCTAGATGTGGCGAGAAAACTGCCCCCACTCAAAGGTCACTTGTTGGATGTCACAAAGCGCCTGCTGGGTGATTTAGGTGAGTCTTCCCCCGCCCTCCCCCATCCCCCCTCTCCAACCCAGGGTCACAGTGTGTAAGGTCAAGGCGTTTGAATTTTAATTTAGTTGATGATGATATAATGCAGAGGAGGAGGAGGAGGAGGAGGAGGAGGAGGAGGAGGAGGAGGAGAAGGAGGAGGAGAACAAGAAGAACAAGAACAAGAACAAGAAGAATGCTAGATTACGTTAGGTTACGTTAGGTTAGGTTAGGCTAGATTAGGTTAAATTAGGTTAGGTCTGGTCAGGTTACATTATGCATGAAGGTATTCATTTATATGTATACTTATGATCTACAGGATCGTTTATGGCCAGTCAAAGGCTTCTAGAAAAGATAAATACATAGAAGTTATCACTAATGGCCAATTATCCCTATTTAGTGTAACACAGTATATATTAGGTGGAGTTCCGCTTTTATTTGTTTGTTTTCGTATTATTTAAGTCATTTATTTGTTAAAAGTTAGCTTAGAATTAGTAAATATTATACAAAACAAAACATTGAAAAACTCACACGTGAATTTGTAACATATAAACAAGTCGAGATAATAATACCAATACCACGTGCTGGTCAAGCTCCGAAAGAGTTGTCCGGGGGTCTAGCTAACCTCTGGTCGGGGCTTGACCAGCACGAAAAAAAAAAAAAAAATTTTTTTACTACACGTGATTTTGGCAACCTGTGGCGTAATCGAACCCCTGTTCGATTCCCGGACGGAGTGAAACTATGAGCATTTTTTTTTTTTACGACATTTGGCTTTCTATTTACCAGTAAATGGGAACCTAGATGTTAATCGATTTGCGGATCTTATTCTGGAATAATGGTTAGCCAGTGCAGTTGCCGAGTTGTCCGGTCTTCTCGGACTATTCATTGAAACTGGGTCATACAACTCGTTAACTTAGGGTGTGGCTGTGGTGTTGGCGACAGATTCTAACACCTTCAACAAATTCACGCCTAGGTTGCTCTGAGCCGGCCATCCTCGTACACAAAGGGCAACCATTATTGTTACGTGTGTAATATTACCATCACTACAACAACCAGCATTATCACTACTATTGTCATCTTCTCAACTATCATCATTCCTTCCCACTTCCTCCTCCTGCCTCCATATTTTAATAATTATCGTCTCAATTATTATTATTATCATCATTATTTTTATTATTATTATTACCGTATTATTATTATTATTATTATTATTATCAATACAACATGTGGCTGGAACAACAGTAGAAATTAGAAATAAGATAAAAAGTTGTATTAAATTAACAATTAAAACACAAACAAGAACCACAGGTACAAGTCGATCAGTTTTTTATCATGAGAGAGAGAGAGAGAGAGAGAGAGAGTCCCTGGCTCACTGTTACGTTATGACAAAGTTGTTGGCAAATATATGGTATGGAAATTGTGTTGATACTCTCTCTCTCTCTCTCTCTCTCTCTCTCTCTCTCTCTCTCTCTCTCTCTCTCTCTCTCTCTCTCTCTCTCTCTCTCTCTCTCTCACACACACACCAACCACAAACAAACAACACATCACAAACAAACAAACAAGCAACAACACAACACAAACAATAATGACACCACAAAAAACATCATTCTAAAAAACAAACAATAAAACAAACAAAAACAATAAAACAAAAAACAAACAAACAAACAATAAAACAAACAAACATACATAAAAACAATCAAACAAACATAAAAACAATAAAAAAAACAGACCCTCTTCAACAAACCACCACCACCACGAAGGACTTCACTAACCTACCATCTCCACCACCACCTCCTACAACTCTATTTATAATCCCGAAACTTCCCAAAGGTCACTCCTGCCTCGGTGACCTTTGGGGGTTAACACTGCCCACTGGTCTAGATCTGGCGAGAAAACTGCCCCCACCCAAAGGTCACTTGTTGGGTGTCACAAAACGCCTGCTGGGTGATTTAGGTGAGTCTTCCCCCGCCCACCCCCATCCCCCCTCTTCAACCCAGGGTCACAGTGTGTAAGGTTAAGGCGTTTGAATTTTAATTTAGTTGATGATGGTATAATGCAGAGGAGGAGGAGGAGGAGGAGGAGGAGGTGGTAGAAGAAGAAGAAGAAGAAGAAAAAGAAGAAAAAAGAAGAAGAAGAAGAACAACAACAAGGCTAGATTACGTTAGGTTACGTTAGGTTACGTTAGGCTAGATTAGGTTAAGTTAGGTTCGGTCTGGTCAGGTTACATTATGCATGAAGGTATTCATTTATATGTATATTTATGATCTACAGGATCGTTTATGGCCAGTCAAAAGCTTCTAGAAAAGATAAATACATAGAAGTTATCACTAAAGGCCAATTATCCCTATTTAGTGTAACATACAGTATATATTAGGTGGAGTTCCGCTTTTATTTGTTTGTTTTCGTATTATTTAAGTCATTTATTTGTTAACATTTAGCTTAGAATAAGTAAATATTATACAAAACAAAACATTGAAAAAGTCACAAGTGAATTTGTAACATATAATCAAGTCCAGATAATAATACCAATACCACGTGCTGGTCAAGCTCCGAAAGAGTTGTCCGGGGGTCTAGCTAACCTCTGGTCGGGGCTTAACCAGCACGAAAAAAAAAAAAAAATTTTTTACTAAACGTGATTTTGGCAACCTGTGGTGTAATAGTCAGCATACTCGCCTTGCAAGCGATTGGACCCCTGTTCGATTCCCGGACGGAGTGAAACTATGAGCATTTTTTTTTTTACGTCATTTGGCTTTCTATTTACCAGTAAATGGGAACCTGGATCTTATTCTGGAATAATGGTTAGCCAGTGAAGTTGTCGAGTTGTCCGGTCTTCTTGGACTATTCATTGAAACTGGGTCATACAACTCGTTAACTTAGGGTGTGGTTGTGGTGTTGGCGACAGATTCTAACACCTTAAACAAATTCACGCCTAGGTTGCTCTAGAGCCGGCCATCCTCGTACACGAAGGGCAACCATTATTGTTAAGTGTATAATATTACCATCACTACCACAACCAGCATTATCACTACTATTGTCATCTTCTCAACTATCATCATTCCTCCCCTCTTCCTCCTCCTGCCTCCATATTTTAATAATTATCGTCTCAATTATTATTATCATCATCATTATTTTTATTATTATTATTACCGTATTATTATTATTATTATTATTATTATTATTATTATTATTATTATTAACAATACAACATGTGGCTGGAACAACAGTAGAAATTAGAAATAAGATAAAAAGTTGTATTAAATTAACAATTAAAACAAACAAGAACCACAGGTACAAGTCGATCAGTTTTTTATCATGAGAGAGAGAGAGAGAGAGAGAGAGAGAGTCCCTGGGTCACTGTTACGTTATGACAAAGTTGTTGGTAAATATATGGTATGGAAATTGTGTTGATACTCTCTCTCTCTCTCTCTCACACCAACCAGAAACAAACAACACATCACAAACAAACAAGCAAGCAACAACACAACACAAACAATAATGACACCACAAAAAACATCATTCTAAAAAACAATAAAACAAGCAAAAACAATAAAACAAACAAACATACCAACAAACAATAAAACAAACAAACAATCAAACAAACAATAAAACGAACAAACGAAGAATAAAACAAAACAAACAAACAATAAAACATACAAACAAACAATAAAACAAACAAACATACATAAAAACAATCAAACAAACATAAAAACAATAAAAAAAAACAGACCCTCTTCAACAAACCACCACTACCAAGGACTTCACTAACCTACCACCTCCACCACCACCTCCTACAACTCTATTTATAATCCCAAAACTTCCCAAAGGTCACTCCTGCCTCGGTGACCTTTGGAGGTTAACACTGCCCACTGGTCTAGATGTGGCGAGAAAACTGCCCCCACTCAAAGGTCACTTGTTGGATGTCACAAAGCGCCTGCTGGGTGATTTAGGTGAGTCTTCCCCCGCCCTCCCCCCTCTCCAACCCAGGGTCACAGTGTGTAACGTCAAGGCGTTTGAATTTTAATTTAGTTGATGATGATATAATGCAGAGGAGGAGGAGGAGGAGGAGAAGGAGGAGGAGAACAAGAACAAGAAGAATGCTAGATTACGTTAGGTTACGTTAGGTTAGGTTAGGCTAGATTAGGTTAAATTAGGTTAGGTCTGGTCAGGTTACATTATGCATGAAGGTATTCATTTATATGTATACTTATGATCTACAGGATCGTTTATGGCCAGTCAAAGGCTTCTAGAAAAGATAAATACATAGAAGTTATCACTAATGGCCAATTATCCCTATTTAGTGTAACACAGTATATATTAGGTGGAGTTCCGCTTTTATTTGTTTGTTTTCGTATTATTTAAGTCATTTATTTGTTAACATTTAGCTTAGAATAAGTAAATATTATACAAAACAAAACATTGAAAAACTCACAAGTGAATTTGTAACATATAATCAAGTCGAGATAATATTACCAATACCACGTGCTGGTCAAGCTCCGAAAGAGTTGTCCGGGGGTCTAGCTAACCTCTGGTCGGGGCTTGACCAGCACGAAAAAAAAAAAAACATGTTTTTACTACACGTGATTTTGGCAACCTGTGGCGTAATCGAACCCCTGTTCGATTCCCGGACAGAGTGAAACTATGAGCATTTTTTTTTACGTCATTTGGCTTTCTATTTACCAGTAAATGGGAACCTAGATGTTAATCGATTTGCGGATCTTATTCTGGAATAATGGTTAGCCAGTGCAGTTGCCGAGTTGTCCGGTCTTCTCGGACTATTCATTGAAACTGGGTCATACAACTCGTTAACTTAGGGTGTGGCTGTGGTGTTGGCGACAGATTCTAACACCTTAAACAAATTCACGCCTAGGTTGCTCTAGAGCCGGCCATCCTCGTACACAAAGGGCAACCATTATTGTTACGTGTGTAATATTACCATCACTACCACAACCAGCATTATCACTACCATTGTCATCTTCTCAACTATCATCATTCCTTCCCTCTTCCTCCTCCTGCCTCTATATTTTAATAATTATCGTCTCAATTATTATTATTATCATCATTATTTTTATTATTATTATTACCATATTATTATTATTATTATTATTATTATTAACAATACAACATGTGGCTGGAACAACAGTAGAAATTAGAAATAAGATAAAAAGTTGTATTTAATTAACAATTAAAACACAAACAAGAACCACAGGTACAAGTCGATCAGTTTTTTATCATATGAGAGAGAGAGAGAGAGAGAGAGAGAGAGAGAGACCCACCGCTAATAAAGGAACCTTGAGCATCACTCCTATACATTACTGACGAAGAAAAAGTAATAATAACTTTTAGAAAATTCAGAGACCCGCAGACCCACGAACACACAAGACCCGAGCCATTTATCACCACACACTGAAGGACCATGACATACCAACCTGGGGGGTCTTGTGTCTGTCTGTCTATTTATCTATCTGTCTATTTGATATATTCATCTGTCTAAGTGTATGTCCATTTCATTATATATTTATTCGTGTATTTATCTCTGTCTGTCTGCCTGTTTGGTCGTTTATCAAAATTATCAAACAGCAGGTGGAGTGGGGAGGGATGGAGGGGGGGGGGGATGATTCGCAGTTTCGCCACCTAGTCCATTAAGTTAACCTAACATTAAACTAATTTAACCTAACATAACGCAAACCTAACCTAACCAAACCAAACCAAACATTAACCTGCCCTATCTTTATAACACTTATCCTAACATTAACCGGATATCATAAAGTTAAGGAGCCATCCCTTGTTTCAACCTAACCAAACCTAACCTAATTAAAACCTAATCTAACCCAATTTAATCCAATTTAACCTAACGTAACCTAACCTAACTCAATCTAACTTAAACTAGCCTAACCCCCCGTTTAGAGTTAAGGTACTTAATCACCAAGCGAAATATGCGGGGACTCCTAGTCTTCAAGAGATCCCTAACACAACCTAACATCATCATCATCTACTTAATTAATAAAACCTAACTTAACCTAAACTAACCTAACCCTCGGAAGGAGTTAGAAAGGGCTGCGTGCTATCTCCAGGACTGCATAATCACCTATCAAAAATATATAATGAGAAAAGTTATAAGAAACGATGAAGGACTAAAAGTTAATGGTAACGTAGTATCAAATATTCGATATGCAGATGATACTGGTCTGAACTCGGGATAGTGAAGAGACGGTATTAAACTATGATGAACAAGACTAGTGGCCAAGACGGTGAATAATGTGGCCTAGGGTTAATGCTGTATATAAAGACGGGAATAATGGTTATTTTTAATGTCAAACCAAATCCTAAAAGATGATGACAGGGAACTTAACCCAGCTGTTATAACCTTTAACGATGGTTTAAGCTATAAATCTTTAAGGACGTTGGTTTAAACAACAACATTCGAAGGACGATAATTAAAGCTAAAAATCCTCAAGAGGTTAGTTATTGCATCATCCTGAATGGTGGAAACTATTGTGTATTTTGTAAGTAAACATTATGTGTGATGGTCGACCTACGTGCCCCGCCAGCAGGGAAGACAGCAGTAGTGTACGACACAGTGGTAGGTAAGAAACATTGTCTTGGGTCGTAAGGTAAGGGCGACGACACCTGCCACAAGTCACACGCCCATCCGAGGACAGGATGAAATGTGTGTGTGTCCGGAGAATGGTGGGCGGGGCGCACAGACACGTGTAAGGAGCTTGTAAATGGATCTTTGGCTACGTGTGTGGTGGCCGCCGTGGACACGGGGAAGGGGAGGGAGTGTGGAGACCAGCCGACCTTCACTAATTACGTGAAGAATATATGTGAGAATCTATCGACGTAGTAATAGTCTGTCGGTGGAGTAAGTAAGTACCACCACCACCTGCTGCTGCTGCTGCTGATGCTGCTGCTGCTGCTGGGGCTGCTGTTGTTGCTGCTACTGCTGCTGCTGTTGCACCTACAGGATCAACTCCCCCACAGACCACCACCACCACCTGCTGCTGCTACTACTGTTATTGTTGTTGCTGCTGCTGCTGCTGCTGCTGCTACTTTACCTACAGGATCAACTCCCCCACAGTCCACCGCCACCTGCTGCTACTGCTGTACCTACAGGATGAACTCCCAGAGTACACCACCCACCACCTGCTGCGCTGCTGTTGCTGCGCTGCTGCCTGTCAACTCCCCCACAGTCCACTACCATCACCTGCTGCTGCTGCATCTACAGGATCAACTCCCCCACAGTCCACTACCACCATCACCTGCTGCTGCTGCTGCTGCTATTGTTGCTGTTGCTGCTGCACCTAAGGCATCAACTTTCCCACAGTCAGCCACCACCACCTGTTGCCCCAATGTTGCAGCTGGGATCCAACTCCCAACAGGCCACCACCTGCCACCTGCTGCTGCACCTGGGGATCAAGAGCAACTCCCCACAGGCCCGCCGCCACGCGCCACCTGCTGCTGCTGCCCACTGTGGTTGTTGTTGTTGTTGCTGCTCCTGCACCTACAGGATCCACCTCCCCCATAATCCCACCACCACCTGCTGTTGCTGCTGCACCTACAGGATCAACTCCCCCACAGTCCACCACCACCACCTGCTGTTGCTGCTGCACCTACACGATCACCTCACCCACAGTCCACCAATACCACCTGCTGCTGGCACTGTGCCTACAGGATCCCCTCCCTCACCAGTCCACCATCACTACCTGCTGCTGCTGCGCCTACAGGATCAACTACCCCACAGTCCACCACCATCACCTGCACCTACAGGATTACATCCACCACAGTGCACCACCACCACCTGCTGCTCCTACAGGATCAACTCCCTCACAGTCCACCACCACCACCTGCTGCACCTACAGGATCAACTCCCCCACAGTCCACCACCACCACCTTCTGCTGCTGCACTTAAAGGATTACCTCCCCCATAGTCCACCACCACCACCTGCTGTTGCTGCTGCACCTACAGGATCAACTCCCCCACAGTCAACCACCATCACCTGTTGCTCCTGCTGCTGTTGTTGCTGCTGCTGTTGTTGCTGCTGCACCTAAGGATTCAACTCCCCCACAGTCTACCACCACTCTGCAGCTGCACCTACAGGATCAACTACCCGACAGTCCACCACCACCTGCTGCTGCACCTACAGGATCACCTCCCCCACAGTCCACCACCACCACCTGCTGCTGCCACTGCACCTACAGGATCACCTCTCCCACAGTCCACCACCACCTGCTGCTGCTGCTGCACCTATAGCATCAACTCCCCCACAGTCCACCACCACCATCCTGCTGTTGCTGCTGCACCTACAGGATCAACTCCCCCACAGTCCACCACCACCACCTGCTGTTGCTGCTGCTGTTGTTGTTGTTGTTGCTGCACTTACAGGATCAACACCACAGTCCACCAGCACCTGCTACTGCACCTACAGGATCAACTCCCCCACAGTCCACTACCACCACCTGCTGCTGCTCTTATTTTTGTTGCTGCTGCACCTACAGGATCAACTCACCCACAGTCCACTAC
>NW_024757181.1:0-13307 GCF_018991925.1 Homarus americanus
CATTATCTACCTGTATTATCTATCTGTATCATTACCAGTATTATCTACCTATCATTATCTACCTGTATTATCTACCTGTATAATTATTTATCTACTATTTTCTACCTGTATTATCTACTAGAATAATTTCGATCTACATAAGAATATACCTGCATTTTCATCTGAGTTATCGATCTACAGTTCTACACCTACTCTATCATCCCCTATCATCTACATGTACTCAACCACCACCCAAACAACAAACAAAAACAGAAACAAACAGTATTAATCACATACGAGCAAACAACAAATTTATTCCAGTTTCTTGTTTTTTTTCATCTAATCTCATAGTTAATTAAACCATTGTATTATATTTCCTGCGGCTGATAATAATTATGTTATTTTCCTCGATAATCTATCTTATATTTAACTGTCTTTAAGTTCAGTGTTAATTAAATAGCGAAATGTAACTCCGTAAAACATATAGGCAAGTATACTGTTTATGCCTCAGTGTCCAAAATAATAAGTATAACACAAATTGGTGGTCATTATTAGGGGTGTGTATGTGTTTTATTAGGTGTCAGGGGGTGAGTGCATGAGAGGAGTGTTAGTATGGTGAGGAGTGTGTGGGGGTGTTAGTATGGTGGGGAGTGTGTGGGGGTGTTAGTATGGTGGGGAGTATGTGAGGGTGTTAGTATGGTGGGGAGTGTGTGGGGGTGTTAATATGGTGGGGAGTGCGTGGGGGTGTTAGTATGGTGGGGAGTGTGTGGGGGTGTTAGTATGGTGGGGAGTATGTGGGGGTGTTAGTATGGTGGGGAGTGTGTGGGGGTGTTAGTATGGTGGGGTATGTGGGGGTATTAGTATGGTAAGTGTGTGGGGTGTTAGTATGGTGGGAGTGTGTGGGGGTGTTATGTGGTTGGGAGTGTGTGGGGTATTAGTATGGTGGGGGTGTGTGGGGGTGTTAGTATGGTGGGGAGTGTGTGGGGGGTGTTAATATGGTGGGAGTGTGTGGGGTGTTAGTATGGTGGGGGAGTGTGTGGGGGTGTGTAGTATGGTGGGGAGTGTGTGGGTGTTAATATGGTGGGGGTGTGTAGAGGTGTTTAGTATGTGGTGGGGGAGTGTGTGGGTGTGTGTGTGTAGTGGGGGAGTATGTGAGGTGTGTTGGTATGGTGGGGGTGTGGGTGTTAATATGGTGGGGTGCGTGGGGTGTTAGTATGGTGGGGAGTGTGTGGGGGTGTTAGTATGGTGGGGAGTATGTGGGGGTGTTAGTATGGTGGGGAGTGTGTGGGGGTTGTAATGATTGATTGTCAGACCAAAGCTTACAGCCCAGAATTATGTCACATATAACAGCGAGTACACCACAGACCTCGTGGTACCACCACATTCCGGGTTGACACACCTCAGGTCGACCCAAGGGACTTGACCTCGCCCGCTAATGACGTGAGCCGGTGACCTACAACCGCACCTAGCCAAGACACCTGGCCAGGACCACACCTGCACACAACTATCCAAATCAAACCAGTTCAGTGTTAATTGTTAGAGGTCAGAAGCCGGCTGGGCCGACCCCATATAAAGGCCCTACAGTCCCGTCCACGGGCATTCGTATTCCATTACGATTATCATTCTGATCCTGGTCATACTGATTCTCATTCTGGTTGCTGTCATCTCTCTCCCGTTCGGGTCGTCACTCGGTTCACTAAGCAGAGTCACGCACGTCCCCTCCCCAGGTCGGGAGGGAGACCTCCCGACCAGACCACGGCATCGCCAGCTAAGCAGACTCTCCCATAGGAGGCAGCCCAGCCAGCACTCACTGGGCCTACGTCAGGGTACACGTGAGTCTTGTCAGAACGTCCTAGGGTGAGTTACCTACTGTGGGAAGTGTATTCATTCAGGTGTGTCCGAGAGTCAGTGTCAAGTAACGTAAAGCATAATGTGTTAGTACCCCGATATAATAGTGATATTAATGTGTCCATGTCATTGAGTGAAGTAATAAATAGTTGTATCAAGAGGTGTTTAACAAGTTGTCCCTTTAAGAAGTGATATATGCGTATTGACATACGAGATAAGATAAGCGTAGTGACGCTGTGCAAATAACATCCAGGCCACGCTACCAAGTTTCCTACCTTTACATTCCTACTCTCTACACCTGCTACTTATATATATATTCTTCCTCTCCTTGTGTCTTTGTCTCATTACAATGGTAGCAGCGAACTTAACGTAACTCACGCCTTCCCTCGGTTAGCCATAACACCTGGCTCGTCTCATCCTTCATTTGATTCAGTCTAAGTATTGTCTACAATTGTGTAATAAGTAATTCCTGTGTCGTAGCGTCGTAGCGTGAAAAGTGTCCTAGTGTGTCACCGTTACAGCTCAAGTAAATGTCTCTTGTGGTGGTATGTGCGAATTTTTAATAGAAATATGTTCAGTGCTTAACGTAATTTCCCAGTGTCACCCGCTATCTGTGGCATTCTCAGTAGCCCAAGTGCAGTTTGATTGTTGGTCAGTGTTAAATGTAGCCATTGTGTTTCAGTGATGAAAGCGGTGTCTGTACTAACTGTTATAACTTAACATGTCTTTTAACCTACATCCTCCTCCCTGTCCTAATCCTCACCTCATCCTCCTTACCCTTCCTCCCATCCCTGCCCCGCCCTGCCCGCCCCTCCGTTCCGTGCCCCTCCCCGCCCCGCAAAGCCTCGGCCTGGCCCGATCAACCACGCCTCGGCTCCTCCCCACCTCACCCGCAACGCACCAGCCTGGCTGGGCCTGGCCAGCCTCGCCTCGCCCAGTGCCGCCCCGCCCCGCCTCGCCCCACCCCGCTTGTGTGACCTCACGTCCTTCTGACCTGCCCCGCCTCGCTTGACCACACTGATTCCCCGTCTTTTGTCCCGTGAGCTGTGTGTTGATGATGATGGTTAATATAAAGTAATATTGCGATGAATGCAGAGCTTCACTCAGTGTATTTTTATGCTATTATGATTTGTGATGTACTCTTTGACGCGCAGTGATAAATGATATTCAGTGTAGTGCGCAGAGCTTCACTCCCCGACCCAGCCTGATGAGAACATTGTCGTGACGGAAATGATAGTTGCCAAACATTGACGTAACGTATAAAGTAAACTTTTTTTTTTTGCGAATGCACTTCCAACTAATCCATCACCCCTTTAGGATTGTTTCTCTGTCAAATGTCACTCACAGTACCACCCATGGCCAGCCGGACGTCAACCACAGTACATACGAGCAGAGAAGAACCAGCATGATGAAAGCAGCGTGATGAATGCAGCTTGATGAAGGCAGCACGAAACCCACCACACACCACGTCACTTCTTTCAAGTCCTCCCTTGGTCTAGGATAAAGAAGATTTTATATTTTTCTACTTTAGGAAGTTAAGGAGTGTGGAATGGATCGCCACACAACGAACCCTGGTGAGCCCAGCCAGGGAGGGATTCACCACTGTGGAAGGTGTAAGACAGGACGGTCTTTGGTCTCGCCGACACTCACGTACGGAGGGCGAGCCTTGGTCCGCGGAACCTGCCTTACAGTCATCGAAGGAGACGACAGCCCAAGCAGTGGACCGGCCTTCATCCCGGCCGGAGGGGGCCGACGGCAGATGAACAGAAAATCGTCTGGAATATGTTGAAAATGATGATGTTGCAGAGAAGAAATACAGATGGAGCAGAAAAATTCATCTGGAATATGAAAATGATGATGTACTAAGAAATAAGGAAGATGGAACAGAAAATTCATCTAGAAGACGTTGAAAATGAGGCTCTAAACGTAGAGGAAGAACGCAGATGGGACAGAAAACTCGTCTGGAATAGTATAGAAACCAGGAGGAAGTGAGAAGAAGTCAGAAGGTGTGGAGAAACGACCTACAAGGTGCGGTATGTGAAGAAAGAAGACAGAAGATGTGCTATGTGAAGAAAGAAGACAGAAGATGTGCTGTCCTGACATCACAAGAAAGTCGATGATGAAGGACCAACCGACTACAGCTGCTGAGCTGCCGCCATCCCCTATTTTTCAGATACCAGCTGGATGGAAGACGTGAGCTATGCCGGACCCAACTAATGTACAAATGTTGTTGATGTATAATAAAAAAAAGATATCAATACCCTAATATGTGAAGTAGGAACATTTTTGTGTATTTTGAAGTATTTTCTCTGATTTTGTTGATGTTTACTACAAAGAATGTCTTTTTTTTAGTCTCACTTTTTTCTATGAGTTCATTTGATCAATGTCTTGGACTATGAAACACGATGTTGTAGCTATATTACTGACTGAGATGAATTATTATTTTGACATGGGCTGATAAGGAAATGTAACACCTGTTGTTGTTTGTAGAATGTGATTTGCAAGGTTGCCTCGGACACTATGCTACATATGAAGGATTTTTTCATTCTATGTTCACTTGCTATGTTTCCTTTTTCTCCTGGCATAGAAGCTTTGATCTTGGCGGGAGGTATAGTGAGCTTTGTCAGATCAAACTAGCGCCAGTAGAAAAACATACACCTATGAGATTGTTGTTTGTAAATGTGAGACTATGTTATCGCCCCAGGGATTATCTTTGAAACCACACGTGACGTTGCTGTCTATATGTGACATCAGTCTCTGTGATGAAGCTTTGGTCTTGGCGGGAGGTGTAATGATTGATTGTCAGACCAAAGCTTACAGCCCAGAATTATGTCACATATAACAGTGAGTACACCACAGACCTCGTGGTACCACCACATTCCGGGTTGACACACCTCAGGTCGACCCAAGGGACTTGACCTCGCCCGCTAATGACGTGAGCCGGTGACCTACAACCGCACCTAGCCAAGACACCTGGCCAGGACCACACCTGCACACAACTATCCAAATCAAACCAGTTCAGTGTTAATTGTTAGAGGTCAGAAGCCGGCTGGGCCGACCCCATATAAAGGCCCTACAGTCCCGTCCACGGGCATTCGATTCCATTACGATTATCATTCTGATCCTGGTCATACTGATTCTCATTCTGGTTGCTGTCATCTCTCTCCCGTTCGGGTCGTCACTCGGCTCACTAAGCAGAGTCACGCACGTCCCCTCCCCAGGTCGGGAGGGAGACCTCCCGACCAGACCACGGCATCGCCAGCTAAGCAGACTCTCCCATAGGAGGCAGCCCAGCCAGCACTCACAGGGCCTACGTCAGGGTACACGTGAGTCTTGTCAGAAAGTCCTAGGGTGAGTTACCTACTGTGGGAAGTGTATTCATTCAGGTGTGTCCGAGAGTCAGTGTCAAGTAACGTAAAGCATAATGTGTTAGTACCCCGATATAATAGTGATATTAATGTGTCCATGTCATTGAGTGAAGTAATAAATAGTTGTATCAAGAGGTGTTTAACAAGTTGTCCCTTTAAGAAGTGATATATGCGTATTGACATACGAGATAAGATAAGCGTAGTGACGCTGTGCAAATAACATCCAGGCCACGCTACCAAGTTTCCTATCTTTACATTCCTACTCTCTATACTTCCTACCTATGTATGTAATTCTCTTCTTGTGAGATTCGTCTCATTATAGGGTGTTAGTATGGTGGGGAGTGTGTGGGGGTGTTAATATGGTGGGGAGTGTGTGGGTGTGTGGGGGTGTTAGTATGGTGGGGAGTGTGTGGGGGTGTTAGTATGGTGGGGAGTGTGTGGGGGTGTTAGTAGTATGGTGGGAGTGTGTGGGTGTGTGGGGGTGTTAGTATGGTGGGGAGTGTGTGGGTGTGGGGGTGTAAGTATGGTGGGGAGTGTGTGGGTGTGTGGGGTGTTGGTATGGTGGGGAGTGTGTGGGTGTGTGGGGGTGTTAGTATGGTGGGGGTGTGTGGGTGTGTGGGGTGTTAGTATGGTGGGGGTGTGTGGGTGTGTGGGGGTGTTAGTATGGTGGGGGTGTGTGGGGGGTGTTAGTATGGTGGGGGTGTGTGGGGTGTTAGTATGGTGGGGGAGTGTGTGGGGGTGTTAGTATGGTGGGGAGTGGGGAGTGTGTGGAGTGTTAGTATGGTTGGGAGTGTGTGGGGGTGTTAGTATGGTGGGGAGTGTGTGGGGGTGTTAGTATGGTGGGGAGTGTGTGGGGGTGTTAGTATGGTGGGGAGTGTGTGGGGGTGTTAGTATGGTGGGGAGTGTGTGGGGGTGTTAGTATGGTGGGGAGTGTGTGACAGCTCGACCACTGACCGCTGACCTTAAGCGCTAAGTCAGGGAATTCGCTTGTGATCCAGAGGCATCAAGAGCGAAGTCACGAGACATCCCTCAGAGAACACCTAACTGCATTACAAAGTGCGTCGTTTGGGACAACTGCGTGAGAGAATATGCTTGAGTGTCTGGCTAACGAGGTCATTCTGAGAGGGTGAATTACACTTTATCGCTGTAGGCAGTGTGTGATTCACCGCTAGTACTCATGTATGCAAGATAAGGTTTGGATATTATATTATAATGTTATGTTTTTATTAGAAGAAAATAAAAAAAATCTAAAATTATGATTATGGGAAAATATCATTTTTAAGTTGAGATATTTATCACGTTCCTTAAAATGCAGATACTGTACTAATAAAAAAAAGTGTATGGAAATATAGTTTCTTCTAATTTTCGAAATAAAATGATATATTTCTAATCATTAACGCCGGTGTATTTGGAGATAACATCAAACTCACTCATATTTACTTTCTAGTGGCGGAGAACTGAATGTTGCATCACGTAAACAATACTGATGATTATGAACGACACAATAGTCCACTCAGTCCTGGAAGTGAACTGACGCCTCTCACTAACACGGTCATGTTTATACTTGAACACTCCTGGAAGTGGTCTACTATCTCTACATATAAAGGAACGTAAGAAAGGTGCTGTAGACATATGGATGAATATTAGTAAGAAATTAATTGTTGCATGCGAAGGATTATAAGCGAGATTCTTAGAGTTTCATCGGAAGGAACAGGTGAAAGTTACTTACAGATAGCCAGAAAAAAGAGGATATGGCATAGCCTTTAACTTAAGCCACCCTGGTCTACAGTTACCAGTAAATTCATTAAGACACCACTAGATGTCTCACTAAGAGTCATACGCCTATAATTCATAACACAAGTTAACACCACCAAGAGTTAGTTACGCTTGCTCTCGTCCCTCGTGCTGGATAATGGTATTGGGTTGTGTGTTGGTGTATTGTGTTGGGCTGGTGATCTGGGAAACTGAGGACCAACCCAACCTGATCGTGGCCTGAGAGAGATAGAGAGAGAGAGCAAAAAACATCTAAAGTTTTATATTCATCTCCGGAAAATTGAATTCATCCCAAGCTGCATCTCCCTGTCACATCTATTTTGATTTTTATGATTGTGTTTCTGTGTATGGTTAAGAGATCCTGAGTGTATCAAGTCATTACATGATAATAATGACTATAATGTTGTCGGTGTTGTCTGAGTCATGGTTAGTAAAATATTTAAATTTTCTTTGTAAACTAGCTCATGCACATATAAAACCGTATATGTGTAGTGTTGTGTTTATTCTTCATATATATTTAGTAATCTTACAATCGAAAAAATATAATAAAACCTCACAACAAGTTCTGCTCGCTGGTGTAACGTTTATGTAAATACAGCTGTCATGTTGGACATTGTCAAGACAAATGAATCTTTCAAGGATTCTCGTTTTCCAAGAATTCAATTTTCCAGAGAAAAACACCGCTCCCCCCCCCCTTTGTCTGTCTATCTGTCTCTCTTTCCTACTTCTCCTTTCTCTGCACATGCACATCGCTTTACAAATGGTGTCATAACTCACAGGATTGAGTTTCCACCTTTACCATCAAAGGATCTCAAAGTCTGTAAAGCCTCTTCCCGACGCTGCTGTTACTCAGGTTTATTAGCATGTTAGGAGCAAATATCCTGGAGCCATTGGCGGCCACTTGCCGCTTTTGACCCAACTTGTGGGGACGAGATAAAACTGTCCGAGGAGAGGTGGACCTTCTTGCTCACTTGGCCCAGAGATCCGCTAATGCACTCCACTCATTCTCTTTTTACTCTGTGAGATTTAGACGCTTTACTGTGGTTACTTAAGTTACTTTTTTTAACTAGAATGGATAGCTGTGTTTTCTCTCGATAAATCTAAAATAGTGTGTTTTAAAATATTTTCCCCAGGATAGACAATGCTTTAGTATATATGCATTGTCTGCTATTGTTTCATTACTGTGAAGATCGACAATGAATAATTTATTGCTTACTGGAGATACACTTACACCTCTTGGCTATACTCCTCACTCCTGTTCTTGTTTCTTACGATATCCTTCCCTCTCCCTGCCCCTTACCTACCATCTCTCACTCTCCCTACCCTTAACCTACCATCCATCACTCTCCCTACCCAGTACCCTTAACCTACCATCCCTTACTCTCTCTGTTCCCTACCTACAATCCTTCACTCTCCTTACCCTTAACCTACCACCCCTCACTCTACCTCTCCCCCTACTTACCATCCTTCATTCTCCCTGCTCTCTATACACCATTCTTCACTTTCCCTGCCCATTACCTACACCATTCTTCATGTCTCCCCACCCTGCGTGTGATGCTGTAACACGCTGCTCTACAGCGTGTATTCACCGCACAAAACGCTAGTATTTCTTTAGAGGGTAAAATCCGTGGAAGCCGTAGCGTAACATAAGCTCTTCAATCTAACTTTATCATGGATATTTTTTATACCAGACTTAATATATTTCATACGTTTTACGTGATGTTGAAACACTGAACAGTAAGGTTTAGTTTTACTCGTTTTTGTAAATGTAAGCTTCTTAATATCACGTGAATATTAGCCCCCCTTGCATATTTTACCTTAAGATTAACCACCTTAACGCCAACCCAGCCCAGCCCAGCCCAGATATCGTTAAGAAATTTAATCATGAGGTGAAAAAATTCTTGGAAGCTGATCTCTACGTGAACCGCTTATATTTTAATTAAGAGAGCAAATACGTAAGGAATAATATCCGTGAAAGTAAATGTTGCAATAGGTCAGCAAGTGAAGGAACAGCAATGGTAGAGGTGCAATGTGGGTAGAGGGGCAGTAGGAGGCGTGTAAGAGGAGGGGCATGATCAGTATAGGTGGAGGAGCAGGGGGAGTATAGGTGGAGAAGCAGGAGGAATGTAGGTGGAGGGGCAGCGTAAGTGGAGAAGCAATATGAGTGGAGGAGGAATATGTTCTAGGAGTTAGCAAGATGAGAAGCCTGATGGTTGTTAGAAGACGTGTTTATTTTAACCACAAAGGCAGTGAAGCTTACGGATATAGATTAAGGAAGAACACGTGTTCCATCAGAAGGGTGAGAGCCACGGCTGAAGGATGAAATGGAGGAACATCCCTTTCTTTTCAGGAGAGGAAGGATCTGAATCGATGGTTCTGGGAAGACTTAGTTGTTGTGTGGGAAAAATAAACATTCTCCTTTGGGATGATGTGAAGAGAAGGAAAATGGATAAAATACGATACTTGAAGGAAAAAGAAGAAGAGGGGTAGTGTAAATAGAGAAAAAAAGGAAGGTGGTAGAGCCAGAGAAGATTATGAAAATGGAGCAGCTGATGACTGTGAAAACTCTCTGAGTGGGAGATGCTATTTTGCGAGGCAATTATGATAAAAAATTTGCTGTTCCTGTCTAGCTTAACAGGGTGAAGGTGCTGGATATTTTAGCCTTTAACAGTTAAGGTAGTTTCACTCTTACGGGATTATGTTGTATGGAAGTTTCAGCCTGACAAGATCAATACTACTGTCACCTGCGGGCCGAGTGTAGTCTAAGCCACTTTACCTTCATAATGACTTTATCACGAAATTTTTAGCATTGCACATTAGCAGAGTTCTCATCTCTTTCTTTGTTTATATGTACTCTCAGAGTCAGTGTTCTGACGAGTAACACTCGAGGAAAGGCCCTTGTCGTCTCTGTTACAATTATCATGTTTCAAATATCTTCAGTCATTGTGAAGTGGACGCCTTTGTAACAATATCTGACAATGGCACGTTTTTACCTCTCCTGAAATGTTTACTTGTTCAGAAAAAACTTGGCTTCAGTTTTAACATTACAGCGATTAGATGTTTGGTAGTTTTTGCCTTATATCATTAACGTTTCTGGGACTTTTAGCCTTGTAAGATTAATGTTTATGTCAATTTAGTCTTTCAAGGTCAAGGTTTATAGCTTTCCCAGCCTTACAAGGTTAAGAGTATTGCAGTAGTAGGTAACTTTGTAGGTGACCCCTGCCTGCTGGGAGCCTAATGACAATGAAACGATATATGAAAGTGAATAAAGGGGTAACTTTTGATGCATAAATGTTGCAGATTTAAGTACAAAATCTTACTGATTACACATTGAATCTCATCATATTAAAATACATCGAAATTGGTTGAAGACATTTGCTGACAGAATATAATATAAAACAAAATTAGTATACTTAAATAAAACGTGAAAATGGTTGGTACGACTTCCCCTTTTTCACTTTAAAAAGAATTGGATATATATTTTTTAATTGCTGTGGCTTATAAACCGTCTACCTATCTATCTATCTACGCGTACAGTGCAGTATGATACGGAAGCCATTATTTATAAAAAAACAAAAATGTATTTGTCTGTGTTGAGACCATAAGTAAAAAATTCAGGACAAAACACAATAATCACAAACTACAGCGATGAGAGGCAACAAATAAATTACCCTTTGGTGTCTGATCCAACACAGTAACGTCGCCGCCCAAGTGACAGGTGTTGCAGCAAACGAAAATCCTCACACTCCTCTCAACACTGTCAATAGATACTCTTGTCGGTGGTTATTGGAAAAGACTTAATATGAGCTCCATGTGTCGCCCCACCAGAAGCTGAGTATGTGTCAACAGTTGTACCAGAAGCTGAGTATGTGTCAACAGTTGTACCAGAAGCTGAGTATGTGTCAACAGTTGTACCAGAAGCTAAGTATGTGTCAACAGTTGTACCAGAAGCTGAGTATGTGTCAACAGTTGTACCAGAAGCTGAGTATGTGTCAACAGTTGTACCAGAAGCTGAGTATGTGTCAACAGTTGTACCAGAAGCTGAGTATGTGTCAACAGTTGTACCAGAAGCTGAGTATGTGTCAACAGTTGTACCAGAAGCTGAGTATGTGTCAACAGTTGTACCAGAAGCTGAGTATGTGTCAACAGTTGTACCAGAAGCTGAGTATGTGTCAACAGTTGTACCAGAAGCTGAGTATGTGTCAACAGTTGTACCAGAAGCTGAGTATGTGTCAACAGTTGTGCCAGAAGCTGAGTATGTGTCAACAGTTGTACCAGAAGCTGAGTATGTGTCAACAGTTGTACCAGAAGCTGAGTATGTGTCAACAGTTGTACCAGAAGCTGAGTATGTGTCAACAGTTGTACCAGAAGCTGAGTATGTGTCAACAGTTGTACCAAAAGCTGGAGTATGTGTCAACAGTTGTACTAGAAGCTGAGTATGTGTCAACAGTTGTACCAAAAGCTGGAGTATGCGGTTGTACCAGAAGCTGAGTATGTGTCAACAGTTGTACCAGAAGCTGAGTATGTGTCAACAGTTGCACCAAAAGCTGGAGTATGCGGTTGTACCAGAAGCTGAGTAAGTGTCAACAGATATACTAGACTACGAATTTCATCAAAGTCTGGGCCAAAATCTCAGTTGCACCAATAGACATACAAGAAGCTGTATAAAAGTCCACTTTGTTCCATCAGATGTATACGAAGTCCAGTTTGTTCCATTAAATAACACCTCCATTACTTACAGCCATTTTGTACCCCTCACTGGCCGTATAATCCACATTAAATGAACACTTCACTGTATTTTGTTTCGATTTGTTTAGTAAATGTATGAGAGGATGATTAACTATAACGAACAGTGTGTGTGTGTGTTTATTTACATCTGCCATGAAATAAATATATATCACCGATCAGAATAAATGTCAACAATACATTACTGTTTTAGTGAGTGATGTCTCTCTCTCTCTCTCTCTCTCTTGATGAAATAACGCCTTCATATATATCTAATAGTATACAGTGTGTGTGGGGGGTGAGAGGCGTTTTATGCATTGTTGTATGTTGATGAATGTTGTAAATAAAGCAGATAAAAGTTAATATTTATAAGTGTAGTGGACCAGTACACTTGTCTTGAAAGATCGTAGTTGTCTTTAGTTTCGATCTCCTGGTATGGTGAAATTATAGGTTTGGATCGTTTTATTTTTGTTATGGAATTTCTCTCTGTCTATCCTTCAGTAGTTAGAGACCAGAAGACACATTAGTTCTATTTATCTAGGCTACTCCTTGACGCCGGATCATACCCATCTCTGACTAAGGGTGTGGTCGTGTTGGCGTTAGCTGCTCTAAATCTCCAAGGAACTTACGTCTATGTGACCTTCAGGCTGGCCTTCCTCTTACACTATAATGTAGCAGTTCTTGTGCAAATATTGGCAGGAATATTATTATTTATATCTTTGAAAAAAAAACCTTATATTTACCACAAGAAAGCGAGAGAGTATGCGGGCGTGCGTGCGTGCTTGCTTGCTTGCTTGCTTAGTCAGTCATATACCTTATAAATGTAATACAGTGTATATCAGTAAGCAGGAGGCGCTGTAGCCATAGTAAGGTGGTGAGCAGTTGGGCCTTGTTGGTCCCCTGATCTACCTTGTAAGAGGCATCCTTCTTTTAAAACTTTAGTTTCTGTTTATACATATCCCGTGTAACTCCCGGCGTAATGTCACCGTTTGTCGGGTTTAGCTAAAAGGATATTTTCTTTGAATGAGTATTTTTTTGCTTGCACAGTGTATAAATTTTCATGGATTACTTGCTAAACTGACAAACCTACAAGAAAACAGTTCAATTTATTTTCTATCAATGTTTTTTATGTAAAATTATCTGTAAAACATTGAATTCCTTAACGGAGTTTCAACGCTAAGAAAGTCATTATTTCGTTCATCAGGCCACTCGAGTTCTATAAAGAAAACGCATTAGACTCGTTCAAAGTAAAATATATTATTATGAATCACAAAATCCAGAGTGTTTTCTTTATGATTGTTTTATTTTTCTTCACAACATTTTATGTTACTCTTGTGAAGCTGACCAGAGAGAGAGAGTAACACGGAGACGAATGGAACAGTGAGGTGGAGTAGAAGAAAAATAAAGTGATGGGGAGGTTAGTATCATTGTAGGTCATCAGGTAATATTCCACCAGGTAGTTTAGTCCAGGTATAAATAGTTAAATCACGGAGAAACAGAGTGAGTAACGGAGGGCTGATAACTGGATACAAGATGAAAGGATGAGATGATGAATGGATGAGTGACATTGAAGTGATGTAATTAATTTGTGGGTGACTGACAGGTAAGATGATG
>NW_024757182.1:0-10568 GCF_018991925.1 Homarus americanus
GAAGGCCGGTCTCAGCCAAGCTAAGCTAAGGTGTTCTATTTGATGTTTCCTTGGGGCATATTATGATAGGGGGGGGGGTCCCTCCAGGTCCTTGTGGCACTGGAGGGATGATCCCCATCTTTTTCGTTATTAGTTTTTTTTTTATTGTGGGTGTTTGTGAACTATTTAGGTCTTTGTTTATTTGTGGGGTCCATCCAGGTCCTTGTGTGACTGGAGAGTTGTGCCCATCTTTTGGTTCTTTTTATTGTGTATATAGAGGCTCTGGTTCTTCGTTATCATTTTTTCTGCTTCTAGGCCACCATCTGTGCGATATGTTGTTGTTATCCTCAATTAGTTGGATTAGTATGGGATCCTGTTCTTGCTGGATTTTTTCCCATATTGCATTTGCTTGGGTGTGTATTCTGGTGTTGAGTGGGTCTATGCCGTGTTCTGTGTGTATGTCTTGTGCTGTTTGTGTGTATGGTGGTTGGTGTTTAGCCGCTCTTCTGAGGGCTATATTTTGCACTGCTTGAAATTTAAGTTGATTTATTCTTGCGATTGTGTTCAGAGGTATCAGAGGGTATTCTAAGTGTGGTCTGATCAGTGCTTTGTATAGGTGCAATTGCGTGTTGGTGTTTAATTGGCGGAATCTTCTGAGCTTTGTAAGTTGTGATTTTGCCATAGCTATTCTTTCGTTGATGTGGGGGATTATTCCGCTTCTGGATATCTTGAGTCCTAGTACTTTTCCGTTGACAGCATATGGTATTTGTTGGTTGTTGACAATAATAGGGTAGGGGTTTGTTTTTGCGATGTGAATTACTTTGAGTTTTTAGACATTGGTTTTTATCTTCCATTTTCGTTCATAGTTATTTATCATCTCTATTTCTCTGCTTGTTCTAATGGCCATCATTTGTTTGGATTTTCCGGGGTATCTGACTATCTGTGTGACATCATCTGCGTATGCTATATATTCTGATTGCCGTGGTTGCGGCATGTCTGCTGTGTATACAGTGTATAATGTCGGCGATATATTACTGCCTTGGGGAACTCCACTATGAAGGCTAAAAGTTTGTCCTAGATGGTTGTCGATGATTAATTTGGCCTTTCTGTTGTCTAAGAAATTGCATAGTAGTGTTGTGATATTGGTAGGCATGTCCAATTTGATTATTTTCAACTTCAGTCCTTCATGCCAGACTTTATCAAATGCTTTTGACACATCTCTTAGAAATATATTGCATTGGTCTCTGTTGCTTGCAGCATTTGCAATTGATTCGTATATTAGTGCTATTGCTATACTGCCAGATTCTGGGGTCACTAAGTCTAAGGGGATAACTTAACTCTAATCTTAATTTCTAAGGGTCGCTGCCACCAGACCCCCTCTGGACAGCATGTAGCTCGTTAGGTAGCGTGCAGAGTGGACTAGGCATTGGGTTAGGTTTTCCATTGACCAGATCGATAAGGGTAAAGAAGGGTGAAACCATAACATGTCTAAATTGATTTATTCCTTATAAAACATACTGGTAAAAAACATATACGTGAATTGGCCTTCCTCAGAAGAACAACGGAAATGTGGTTACCCAGATGGGCCCCAGACTCTTACATTGATGGCGTGTCATCCACCTACTTATTGCCTAACAATCTGTGACCACCTTACCTCGGTCATTCCTTCTTACACTATCCCTTAACACATCAGACTGCTCCACCTGTATGGAATCTGGCACCGTCGGTTATCACTCATAGTAGCACCATCTCAACACACATGTTACACTCCAAACCTGCAAGTATGGGACTCCTGGTGACTTTTAGGTATAACCAACAGGCACCTCGTTCGCACACCGCCCTCGGTGGGTAAGGACGAGGGCTTCACCAAGAGACATACCAGCACTATTTCTACGCCTGGTATTATAGGTCGCTCCAAGTGACGACCGCAGAGTTTCTCACGGTCTCCTTATTTGTGACTATTCATTTGGAGTGGTGCGCTGGAAATCCACAGGTTCACAGTAGATTGGCATAGCGGGGAGTGGTCACCACCTGTTGTGCCGCTCAAAGGGATAATGGCGGCCGGGCGGCAAGGTACTCCAACGGCATGGAACCTGAGGTGACGGTAAAACGAAGAAGACTCAGAAATAATGCCTGACGGGCGGTTATCCCACCCCTTAACACATTCCTATTACACTTATATATCCGGAAAAGCTTTAAACTGTAATAACTTCTATTTATCAACCTTAATTATAGGGCGGGATGTAGCTCGCTAGGACACTGACCTGAGGTGACGGTAGAACGAGGAAGACTAAGGGCATTGCCCCGCCGCTCCTCGGCACATAGGCCTACAGTTTCCAATCCTTAATTTTTACTTTTGTTTCTTATGGTTCTCACCTGAACACTTTTCGGTATATTGTTACTCATGCCTTATAAACACATATTTTAATCCTAAATTACACACTAAGGTAAGGTCTTGGTTTGCTAGTTCTTGGGTAAATTCATGGGGTTATAATATCAACGCGGCTCACCCGAGGCGGGTACATGACGCGCCTTGAAACAAAGGCTGAAGGTTCATGGCGGGGGTGTATCAACTTCACTTAAAACTGTAATGAGGGATCCTCCTCTCACACATTGCACTATTTGAACACAGACATAAGATTCTCTGATCACTGTACCTGTCGTGGGTATATGTCACGTGAGGATACGAGGTGTATTAAATTCATACCGACGCATACAAGATATTTCCTTTCAAGTATAGTTTCTGGATCACTTTCAACACCTCACATAGTTCTGATACATTTATCCTTTTTCCAGATCATTGTTCTCATGTATTTTCATATGATATCTGTGGGAGTTATGTTCGCTACACGCTCACAGACGGAAATAGTATGACCTTCAAACCCTGATCCACACTTAGTCTTATAGTTCACTAGTCCGGCTCAACTGGACTTTAACATTCATCTTATGCATACCCTGAGTTCTCCTTAATGCTATGAATACATACACTTAATATGATATAACTGTACCTGGGTACAATACAACACATGGTCTAGGAACATTGAGTAGGTGAGTTGTCCTTTATCACTGATTCCCGTTTTCTGAGGTTGTACAAGCGCGGTGCATTTGAATGTTATATAGCGTAATATGAATTAAATGGAATTTTTAGGAATGACAATGATGTGCGCAGTACATTGCTGTGTTGGTTCCTCGATTTTTCCGAAAGCAGTGCTGTCTCGGGTTATATTTGTTTTCTTGGTCTAGATAATTTCTAAGTCTGTGGTTGACTATTTTTTCCAATATTTTACAGGGGGTGTTTCCAGTAGTGAGATAGGTCTGTAGCTCTCTGCTTGGGTATGGTTCTTTCCTGCTTTCGGGATGAGTCTGATTTTGGCTATTTTAAATTTGGTAGGGAAGAAGCCAGTTGCAAGTGAGGCATTGTATATATTTTAAGCTGTTCGATCATAGACTGAGGAATGAGGAATGTTTTGAAGTACGATTTTATTAATTTGGCTTATGCCAGGTGCTTTGTTCTTGAAGCTTGCTATTGTTTTTTCAATATCATTTTGAGTTAATGGAGCAATTATTGGGTTATTGATGTTTAATGAATTGAGGTTGATTTTCCTGGTAGGTTTCCATTTCTCTGTGTTCTGGCTCAAATATGTTCTAGTTGCCTGTTCTGTTTCTTGGCAGAAGCTTCTATTGTCTTCGTCGTTGATTCTGAATATGTCTTTCCAGTATTCTCTAAATATTGGTTCTTTATCGTGTGGTTCTGTTGCCTTTCTACTGTTTTTGTCCTTTATGTAGCTAGTTTCTTCCGAATTAGTTCCCATTAGGTTTTTTATTTTTTTCCAGAATGCTTTTGGATTTCTGTAATCTGCTTGTGTATCATGGATCAGCTTGTTCCATGTTTCATTGTGTTTGTTCTTACTTATTTCTTTCAGTTCTTCTTTTAGATTCCTGTATAATATTCTGTTGTCACTGCTCCACCTGTGTGTTTTTGTGTATTCATATAGATTGGTGAATCTAGTTTGGATCATTTTCTCTTCATATGTTAATTGTGCATATGGTAATGTACGGTATGTTGTTTTTGGGATGTTGTTTTCATTGCTGTTATTACTTCATTGTACCATGTATCCAGTGTTTTGTCAATCTCTGTTGTGTCTTTGTTGTGTAGGAGTGTTGGTTCGTTGTTGCTAAGATCCGATTTAAATTTTTCCTAATTTGCTCTATTGAGTGAAAATCTTGGAATTGATGGAATTTGTATCGGGGATGTGGATAGAGTTGCTATTATGGGTAGATGATCACTGGTTGTTGTGGGTCCAGCTTTTAGATGTACGTTTAGATGGTGATGCCTATTGGTTAAAACAATGTCTGGTTTCCCAGAGTTACCGGCTGATACGTAAGTTGCGAAGTCGGGCCCGAGGTGTGTTATTGTCCCGTGTTCGATGAGAGCATGGAGGATTTTTCCTCCCGGGTTTCTAATATTGTTTCCTAAGGTTGTGTGTTTTGCATTGAGGTCTCCTATGAAGTATGCTGGATTGTTTTGCCTCATTAGTTTTAAGATGCCCCCTGTAGGGAATATTGGCCTTCTGAATGTTAAATATGAAGTTCCAATAGTTATTGGGCCTCTTGTTGTATTTATTTCGGCTGCAAGAAAGTTACTTTGAAAGTTGTCAATGATTTTGTATTGTATGTTGCGTTTTATAGCTATTGCTATTCCGTCATGTGGTTCGTCGTGTTCATTTGATGTACATGGTAGTTAAAGATCTTGATTTTGTCACTGTTTTTCCGACCATGTGCGTTAATAAGGATGATGTCTGGGTCTATTGTGCTGTATATGTTGGTAAGTTCTGATTTCCTCGTCAGATTCCAGGCAAGGACGTTGTGCTGAATTATCTTTAATAATTTGTTTTGATTAGTCGTGGATCCCGAGAACTTGGTGTAGGGTGTTTGCTGGCTCGTGTATCTCCTGGCGAGTGCCTACTCCTTTCCTCCTTCAATCCCGTTCTGATTTTCTTTAACTTAGTTATCTACTCTTTCAATTTTATTGTATTTGGTGTTTATAAGTCCTGCATTTATCAACTGGTCTATGTAGGATTCTTCTACCCTATCATCTTCGTAGGTGAATTTGACTGTGCCTTCCTTGATTTCCTGCAGAAGTCTGTCATTTGTTATTGTAGGTGGTGTGTTGACTGAGTAGAAGCGGATGCCGATCTCATTGCCTAGGTCTGCTGGCTGCACATCGCTTGGTGAAGATGGGGGGGCATGATGGCCAGAGTGGGATTCTTTTCTTGATTTCGCTTTGGTTGGGTCAGCTTTTGCAGATTGTGGTTTCTCTGTTTGCCGAGTTGTGGAATCTGATGATTTGCGGTGTGGTGTGACTGCTTGGGTGATAGGGTCTATTTCCATGACGTTTTCTTCTGTGCCTAGTTTGGTTATGTGCTCCTGTGGTTTGGTTGCTCCCAGGCTACTCTCGGTGACAATTTTAAATATTTCTGTTGAGGGGCGTCGTCTGGAAATTTCACCTCCGGCAGATTGTTTGCAGCAAACATTTCCCTGATCGTTTTTCCAAAGGTTCCTGGTTTTGCAATGTTGTTGATGTGTGCATGAATAATACTGGTTAGAATTGTGAAAGGTAATCCTTCGCTCAGATTGAGGAATGTAAGTTGAATGAGGGGATTTTCTTTGGCTTTCTTCAGGACTTTGGAGGTGGTATCTTGCAGCTTTGCAATTGCTGCATATGTCTTGTTAGGGTCTGTTTCAATCTTCTTATTTGCCTTTTCTTTTTCTTTCAGATTTCTGATTATTTCTTTCCTTATGGGACAGCGCGCTGCTAGTGTTCGGTGGTCCCCATTGTAGTTCAGGCATTTGGGGTTATCGTTATTGCTGCATTCTCTGAATGTGTGGCCCTCTGCTGCACATTCGGAGCAGAACTTCTTATCTTTTTGGGGACAGTTTATGGCTAGATGATTGTATTTATAGCAGTTCCAACACGGTGTTATTGCGTAAAATTCCTCCTGCTCAATTTGTTGTTTTGACAGATGGTAGTGGGAGATACAGAGGCCACTCTCTAGGGCTTTTTGTGCCATGGAGATCTCTCCAAACCTGACCTTCATCATGGTGGGAGCACCAGGCATTAGCACCGCCTCCTCAACTCTGGCCCATGGGTTCTTCTCTTCTATATTGTTAGCAATGTAGCTTGGTATTTTTTTCAGTATATTTTTGTCTACCCTTTTAATTACTACGGATTTTTTTGCACGTAGTTGGAGTGGTATTACTGTTTCAAATCCTCGTTCGTTTAATTTCTTTGTTGAGTCGGCAGAGAGCATATTATCTACATCCTTTTCTTCCAGGCACAGGACTATGAAGGAGTCCTTTGTTTCGATCAAGGCGGCGAATTTGATGTTTAGCTGGGCACATAGTAGTATGCCCAGTTCCTCCTTGCGTTTTTCGGATACGCCCCCCAAGAGGGAGCGTACCCATATCCTGTTTCCAGTTGTCCTAGTCATTTGCTTTGGTCGTTCTCCGTGGCATCAGTCTTGTTGTGGTTTTACAGGCACCCTATCTATTCCGGGCGAGCAACCTAAACACAGGAATTACAGCACTCCCCACCGCCACTTGCTGGTTGAGTGGTCGTGGAGTGTTCCTGTGTCACTCACCCAGGAGCCCCGTTAGGGGAACCTATATACCTATTGTTGGTAAGTGCTCACTTATAGGCGTGAGCTTAAAGTGTACCTATTCAGGGGAGGGGTGGAGGATTAAGGATTGCGACCCCCTTCCTAGGTGGACCAGCACGATCACGGTTTCCCAGGAAGGCTCGGCGGAGGGGTGGGTTCTGCTCCTACCCCCTTTCGTGTTCACATTCTCCTACAGTGGAGGTGAACAGTTACAGGGGGGACCCAAGGACGAATACGCTAGGGTGCAGGTCCCCAGGCCAGAGCGAAAAAAAAGGAAGATCAAAGAAAAGCAGCCAATGGTGCAAGTGACACCAGTGGGATCGCGGCCCAAAAGTCCGCTGCAGAAAGCCGTTACAGACCTCCCAATCAGGGCCGCCTCTGATCAGGAGTCACCCCTGATCAGTGGGGAGGCACAGAAAGGGCGTTGTCTGGAACGAGCTTCCCGGGTGTGTGAGTAATGGTGGTGAGGTGGTGTCTGCTTAGAGAAGTAGTGCTGCTCTAGTGTGTCTAACCTGCGGTTTAGAGACAGTAGCTGTAGAGCCGATTAGAGCTGCTTCTGGGTGGATAAGCCATAAGTCAGTCTTCCATGTTGCTTGAAGACTGGGAGAGTGATCAGTTTTTCCTTCATCCTTAGTGAGTGCGAATCTCCGGGGGTCACCATTTGTGGAGGTATGGGTTTGTGTTCACACTCAGGATGGGTTGGAGAAAGGAAACTCACAATGTGCTCTCATGTATTCATGTTGTATTGGATGTACAATGCAGCTTGGTGCTGGGAAGGCAGCATGGCTACAAGCGTGATGTAGAGAGAGCTGGTTGGTGAGGGTGCTCAGAGGAGGACAGCTTGTGGGTCGTGTATGTATATTATGTATGCTGGATTATGTATTATGTATGTATATTATGTATGTGCTCCATTTATATTTATTCAGCCTAGCTAGCAGCGTGTGGCAATGTTATTACCATATCCCACATGCTTAATTAATGTGCCTGGCGACGTATGGAAGCTGCTAATGTATCACTTGCCATACGTCGTCTATGGTAGTTGACCAAGAGCTTAGCTAGGGAGCAGTGCTACCCACCTCTGTGTACATACTCTTATCCAGTAAACCGAACCTACAAAACTATACAGGTGTTTGTGTTCTCTCCTGTATATAGAATTTATTACCCAGAACACCTAACATGGCGCAGTGCGTAGTTTTACTGGATTATTACGAGTGATTAGTGCAAGTTTGTGGAAAGCGGCTTATGACTCCCGCCTTTGTGTCATCCCCGCGTCATCCCTCGAAGAATTTCGCAACTTTGAGCAGTGTCAGTGACAGTGATTTTCTGTGAAGTGTTAAGTGCATTGTGTGTTTCGTGCCATTCATGTGTGACCTTGTTCGAACGGATTTCCAAGGTATACGGCATGTTCTGGGCATTTGTGGGGTGTAGAGCTCAGCGCACCCTCCTCTGACCGTTTACAGAGAGCGACTGAGCTACTCCTGTCTCCACCCCCTTCCCTCACAGCGCCGCCTCCACCCCCCCTCACAGCTGGGGCGAGACGCTCTGCCCGGGACACACACACACACACACACACACACATACATGTACTAACACTTGCTGACCGCGCGGCTTCATTATATATATTTTATATATATAACCTACTTATCTGTGTATTTAATTAAATTTTTTTGTCTGAAATCTTGTTGATACGACGGGCTGACCGGTCAACACTGATTTAAGACACAGTACACAGATAAAGTAGTTATATCTCATGCCTTACGTAGCCGTGGACCCAGCGCCTGGATGAGTCAAGCGGATGATAGTCCCCCAGAGATGGATGACCAGGCCGGCCACGACGCTCCAGCTCCCACAACATCGCGCAGCCCTTCACCTCAACATTCAGCGTTATCTCCAGAGATAATTGCCTTAATGAAGTTTATGAGAGATGAGAGACGCGAGGATGAAGCTCACAGACGTTTGGCGGATGAGCACAGAAGGCAAACAGAGGCAGAACGAGACCACCAACGGAGAATGGAAGACAGTGCACGGTTTGAAGCCTTGATATCTCGCCTCACTGTTAACCAAGCCCCTGGCTCTAACACTGCCTCGGTACTGAATGGTTCAGATACCTCATCCATGCTTCCTTCACGCCCCCCAGCCCCACCTAAAGCAGCAGCTCAAACACCGCCCATCTTGGAGCCTGATGTAAATTTCCAGACTTTTCGCGAATGGCGGCGGCGGTGGGCTGATTATGCTACAATGGTGGATCTCCAGAGTTTGTCACAGCCTAAACAACTCATCCAACTGCGTATGTGCCTGTCCTTGGAAGTTCAGCGTGTCTTAGAACATACGTTGCAGGTACCCCCAACCTCTTCGCTGTCTGTAGAGGAGGTACTGGACGTTCTACAACGGCACATCAAAGGACAGCAGAATGAAGCTCTGCGCAGGAGGGAATTGTTTAGCTGCAGACAGATGGAGGGCGAGTCTTTAACTGCTTTGTAACGTGCTTAAAGAGGGGCCTCAGGAAAGAGAGTAGATATATATCTAAATACCACCAGCAGTCTGAGGAGACCCAGGTTAGAGCAGTGATCTGATGGAGTGTTAGGACGAGAACTTGTCCAACCTCACCTCCTCAGCTCTTCCTCTTCTCTTCAGGATGTGTTGACGATGGCATCATCCTATAGGGCTTGCCAGGTGGTACTTCCCTCTGCAAATCCAAACTCCCCCCTACAGCTATGCTGTGTCCAGGCCAGAAGGACAAAGTCGCTCCCTACGCCTTCGCCCACCACGTCCACGCCCGGTTCAGTTTGTAACAACTGTGGTAAGCAGCATGGAACACAGGTGTGTCCAGCTGCTCAGTCTACCT
The DNA here is from genome assembly GCF_018991925.1 of Homarus americanus. Classification (NCBI taxonomy): domain Eukaryota; kingdom Metazoa; phylum Arthropoda; class Malacostraca; order Decapoda; family Nephropidae; genus Homarus; species Homarus americanus. The sequence continues at coordinate 9,484 of NW_024757182.1, forward strand.
GCAACAGTTGTGACCGTAAGGGCCACTGGTCGCTCACAGTGCGGTGCCCAGCTAAGTACGTACAGTGCAATGTGTGCGGTCGTCTGGGCCACTATGACAAGTGTTGCCCTACCCACAAACCCAAGGGACAGCGTCGGGGGAAGCTTCGGCGCCCTTCTACCAGTGAGGGCCGCCCACAGTCGCCAAATCAGAGGCACGACGACCCTGGACCAAGCCCGGCCAAACAGGGTGTACTCTCGCATCCCGGACCCAGGTCCCCATTTCCTCAGCATCCTTCGTGACCTACGGTGGCCGTCTCATCCACGCCTTCTAGTGTTGCCCGACTTGCGGCGCTGATGCTACAGTCATCGGTCTGCTTGTTGCGATGCTGGGGCTCTCTGGTAATCTGAGACCGCCTCCGGGACCTCTTCGCCGCCAGCAGATGGTTTCACAGATGGCACAGCCTGGGTTAGCTATGCATATCGCAGCGCGGCGGCAGGTCATTAATGGGCCTGGTTTGACGTGCATAATGGTGTCCCGACTCCCTTGCTGTCCTACAGACATTGTCAAGAGTTGGCCATCATCTCCCAGGACTTCCCAACACCGATTCTCGAGGTAAATTACGCCAACAGGGTGCACGAAGGGAGCAGCAACTACCCTGCTGCCGCCCTACCCCTACCTCTGGCCAGTGACACCTCTCCTTCGGTAGTTGTCCCTGCTGCATCACGTCCCCACGCCTTGGCTCGCCTTCACGACAATCACCGTGGAGCTGAGGCCACCAAACGACGTGCACGACAGACTGTGTTCCGGCCTGGCATCGACCCCGACATCTCCAATGCTGTCCAGGTGTGTAAGCCCCGCCACGTATTACAACCCAGCCAGCAGCAGGTACCCTTCATGAGTGACGACAACCCCACCCGCCCCTTTGAGTCTGTGTCGGCCGACTTTTTCTGTGTGTCAGGAAAGTCCTTCCTGGTTATCATCGACCGTCTCTCTGGTTGGCCGGTTGTCATCAAGGGCGGTAATGACACGACGTCTGCCGCCACCATCAGCAAGTTCCGCCACTACTTCCGTGACGTGGGCGTTCCTGTACGCCTGCGAACCGA
>NW_024757183.1:0-9808 GCF_018991925.1 Homarus americanus
TTCAAAATCAGCATGTTCAGAGTACCTGTAATGTGATTTTCACCTAGTACCCAATTTTTGGCCAAAATGTTGCTGAAAAACGTAGTTTTTATGCCTTACCATTTTTCGACCAAAATATACTTTTTCTCAGAACAGAAATTTCTAAGGGATTTAACTAAATTAAGTACTTTCAGAATACAGCACCAAAATCGACCTCAGAAACTCATAGTTAATGAATAATTAGCATTAAAAAATGTATTAAATTTTCCAAGCATCATTATTAACCTCTAATTACTTCAAGAATCAATTTAATTATATATTCAAAAATCAGTATGCCTAGAGCAATGTATATGTGATTTTCAACGAGCCCAATTTCGCTAAAACTGTTAAACGTAGTTTTATGCTCTTACTCTATTTTTCGACCAAAAATATACTTTTTCTCTCATAACTCAAATTTAAGGGGTTTAACCAATTAAGTATTTCCAGAATAACATATTAACACCAAAATCGCACCTCAGAAAGCCATAGTTATTGAGTAATTAGCATTGAAAAAGTCATTAAATTTTCCAAGCATCATTACAACCTCTAATTACCACGCAATCGAATCGTGGACTATATATTCAAAATCAGCATGCTCAGGAGTACCTATAATGTGATTTAGGAAATCTAATTTTTGGCCGAAATTGCCAAAATGTTAAGCCTTATACCTTACTAATTTTTCGACCAAAATATACTTTTCCCCCAGAATTGAAATTTAAGAGGTTTAACTAATTAAGTTCTTCCAGCATAATACATTAACACCAAAATAGCACCTCAGAAACCCATAGTTAGCGTGCATTAGCATTGAAAAATGTCATTAAATTTTCCACATCATTACAACCTCTAATTACCAAGCAACTAATCGTGGACCATATATTCGAAATCAGATGCTCAGGGTTACCTATACTATGATTTCATCGAAATCTAATTTCGGGCCAAAACAGAAAACGTAAGCCTTATGCTCTTTAAAGCCAAAAAATATACTTTTCTCAGAACAGAAATTTAAGGATTTAACTAATTAAGTACTTCCAGAATGTCACATTAACACCAAAATCGCACTTTGGAGACCCATAGTTGCAAGTAATTAGCACTGAAAAATGTCATTAAATTTTCCAAGTATCATTACAACCACTAATTTCTATCGAATCGTGGACCATATATTCAAAATCAGCATGCTCAGGGGTACCTATAATATGATTTTCAACGAAATTAAATTTTTGGCCCAAACTGTTGAAAACGTAAGCCTTATGCCTTACTAATTTTTCGACCATAATATACTTTTCCCTCAGAATTGAAAGTTAGGAGGTTTAACTAATTAAGTACTTCCAGAATTATGCATTAACACCAAATTTGCACAACAGAAACCCATAGTTAATTGTCATGGGTTTGGTGTGAATCGGTGGTAGTAGGAGTTGATTATATTATATAAAGATAATAATGTTTATTTTTTATTTCTAACAGAGAGTCCGATACCTTCACACTGATTACTTACAGGAGATTATGGCGATCTACTGAGAAGTTCACTCCACCACTCGACATTCCATGATTTATACTTGATAAATGATGATTTAATGAATTCATTTAATTTTCAACATCCATCTAAGTTATTGGTTATACTATGTCATAACCAATCAGTCATTACCTTTAGTAATAATAAGATAGGATCACAGATACGGGCAGATAATTGCACTTACATTTATTTGTCAAGCTTCCATACAATGATTTACAATTTGCATGGATATATGATTCACCACTCACGCTGTAATAAAATTAATCTTCTAAAAGAATTTAACTTGGGGGACACATGATTATTTCTACTATGGGTATAACTTAACAGAGCCTTAATTCTTCAAGTGATACATTTACTGCCAGCCTGGATTGCTTTTGTTGCAACCAGGCTTCCGACAAGGACTTCTTTCCACGCCACAGCAACAAAAGTACTCTTGGGTTACCACACGGTGTCGTGCAGGAGAACTCTGTAAGCGTGACTTGAATTAACCATCTAGGTGCAATAGACCAGCCTGGATTGCTTTTGTCGCAACCAGGCTTCCACACCGTGATATTTCCACGGGATAACAACCCTAGGTTAACAGCTGTCTCGGTCGACCTTCCACGCCATAACAACAAAAGGTACTCTTGGTTTACCACACATAGCCGTCACTGAGTCACGGTAGACGGTTGTCGCGCAAGGAGAACTGGTATGGAACTGAATTAACCATTTAGGTGCATAGACCAGCCTGGATTGCTTTTTGTCGAACCAGGCTTCCACACGTGATATTCCACGATAACAAGCCTAGGTTAACACACTTAGTCTCGTGTCGATCACGCACAGTAGACGGGTGTCGTGCAGGAGAACTCTGTGTGGAATTAATTAACCATTTACTGTAGGTTTGATAGGCCAGCCTGGATTGCTCTAATGCAACCAGGCATCCACACGCGATATTTCCACGGATAACAACCTAGGTTAACACATTTAGTCTCGTGGTCGACGACGGTTCACAGGACGGAGTGCGGAGGACTTGTGTGGTGTGGTGCCCGCTTCCCCTTTCAGGAGGGGAGAGTCAAGACGATTCTCACTAACCCATGGCTCAGGGATACTACTTAAAATGAGGTTTTTGGGTGTGGCGATGAACAGTACAACACTGTTTCACTGCCCACCCCCTAAAGGCTGGCTGACATACACTAATGAAAATACATGTCCCAGTTATGACTTCGCCTGCCTTATCTCTGGTAAAAAAAACTTGGAGTTGGTTGCGTGGGTAAGCCTTACATCTAACCCATGACATTAAATGAATAATTGGCATTCAAAATGTCATTAAATTTTTCCAAGCATAATTACAACCTCTACTACACTTAATCGAATCAGTGAAATCAACATGCTCAGGAGTACCTACATTTAAATATGATTTTCAACTAAATCTAAATTTTTGGCCAAAACTGCTGAAAACGTAGTTTTATGCCTTACTAATTTTCTTCTGACCAAAATTTACTTTTCCTCAGAATTGAAAGTTGTTATGCTTAACTAATTAAGTACTTCCAGAATAATACATTACACCAAAATTGCACTCATTAAATCCATAACCAGAGTAATTGGCATTGAAAAGCCATTAAATTTTCTAAGCACCATTACTTAATTACTCAATTATTCTGCAATCAACTGTCGATGACGATCTCGAATCGGCATGCCCAGCAGTGTTTCCTACCTGGTATACAGTCAACCCTTCACTTTACGCGGTCCCACATTCCTCGCCTAATGCCATTTACGTGCCCTGCCAGGAACCCAGGATGCCTACATTCAAGGGGTGGGTGTACCCCTTACACGGGTGAAGTATAATTTTTTTTTATTTAGCTCATAAATTCATACAAATTATCCGCCAGAATATAATTTAGCATTGCTGAATTCTGCCAATTTGATGATCATTTTGAATGAAACATCACAGATTTTGCATTAGACATACAAATTTTAGATATAATGCTTACTCTGGGAGTAAATATGTTATCTTTTGTGCAAAAATATATGACATTTATATTCAAATATTCCTGGTCTTACATGAATCCAGCAATGTCAATTATATTATCCTAACTTTAATCTGGAGGTATTATTTAATACTTCAATGTTAAAATCTAGTTTTTTCACCCACTCTTTCTCTTGAAGGGAGGGTTGGTGGGAGGTGGGGGGGAGGGTTGGGACGGACTGACCATCTGGCTCGTTGGAAGAGGGGGGAGGCAAGGTGGGGTACTTTGATTGACAGATAGTGTCATGAAGAATATTTTTTTTTTATTAACTGAAGATATTTCTTTTAGCTCATAAAATTCATACAAATTACCTGGCCAGAATATAATTTACATTGCTGGAATTCTTACAATTTGATGATCATTTTGAATATAAACATCATAGATTTTGCATTAGACATACAAATTTTAGATGTAATGTTTACTCTAAGTAAATATGTTATCTTTTGTGAAAAATATATGACATTTATATTCAAAATATTCCAGGTCTAACAAGGAATCCAGCAATGTCAATTATATTATCCTAACTTTAGTTTGAGGTATTATTTATTACTATACCTGGTTTTCCCCCCAAAATTTCTCAGAGGGAAGAGCCAGCGAGTGTACTGTGAGAAGAGGGGGAGGGAGTGGAGTCCATTATTTGAATGAACATTAACTTGGCGACTGTATTTCTCTATTTCTCTTAAGTACTAATTGTGTGCATGTACCATCATAAAATTAAGATGTTATTTTTACTAGAACATAGGTATTGTGTTGGAAAAAGTGGAGTTTGGGGGTCAGCTGGTCTCTATTTCATTTAATCCCATATGTTATGTTATTCACTTTACGCGTTTCTCACTTTCCGCGGTACCCTGTGGGTTACATTAACCGCGTAAAGTGAGGGTTGACTGTATATCGCATTTTGTCTCGACCCTGGAAAAAACACGTAAGGGGGGACCCTAACGCGATTTTTCACCCAAATATGATTTTCTCTCAGACTTGAAATTTGGTGGGATTAATTTCAGTAATTAAGTACATCCAAAAGAACATAAAACCAACCAATCACCTTAGAAACCAATAGTTGGCAAGTACTGAAATAAGCATCGAGAAAAACTGTCATTAAAATATTCCAAGCACCATTACGACCACTAATCATTCCGCAATCGAACTGTCGATGATAGATTCGGAATCGGCATGCTCAGGAGTACCTATACTGAGATTTTGAACAAAATCTCAAATTTGTCTCGGCAGTGAAAAATTTTGTAAGGGAGGACCCTTACGTGTTTTTTCACCCAAATGTGATTTTCTCAAAGACTTGAAATTTGGTCAGATTAATTTCAGTACATCCAGAAGAACATAAAAACGCCAACTAATCACCAGGGAAACGAATAGTCGGAGAATTACTGAAATAAGCAGTGAGGTAGCCGAGACTCCTTGAAGAAACAGATTACAGCTACTCCTCGAATTAAGACACATTCGACCTACAACCACCCGCACGCACGACCTGCCTCAATCGGTAAAACCACCTGTGCATATGACAGCCACAGTCGGTACCAAAAATTTTTCAAATAATGTGCGTATTTTCTTGACCGAAACGTTTCCATCCCGTACGAGAGCGTCGCGTGGGCTGGGTTGAGCCGCCTCGTGGCTACAGCACCCACGGCGTAAAGCACTTACTGGTAGTTGGTATTTGGCTGTCGTTGTCGATAGCAATCGCGCTGTGTACCGACATTATTTTCGTATCTAATTCACTTTAGAATGACTGGCAAGCGTAGAAGTGAGAGTGCTGGTGGTGCTCAGAAGAAAAGGAGACATTCAATTACTTTTGAGATGGAAATGAAGATAATAATGCAGTATGAAAATGGAAAAACAGTAGCAACCATTTCACTCGACCTTGGCTTCTCGCACTCGACCATATCTAAGTCATGGGTGGTTCCAAAAGTTTAAGAACCGTTGCAGTTTGCATAGTGTAAAGGTGAGTGGAGAGGCAGCAAGCGCTGATGTGGGTGCTGCCGAAGCTTTTAAGGAGCTAGATCATGTCATCGTGGAGGGAAATTATTTTCCTGAACAAATATTTAATGTGGATGAAACTGGCTTATTATGGAAGCGCATACATCCACAAAGAGGCGAAAACAATGCCGGGATTCAAGGCATTCAAGGACCGAATCACACTTTTGTTGGGGGAATGTAACTGGTTTCAAGATAAAGCGCTTCATGATATATCATTCAGAAAACCAAGGGCTTTTAAACATGTCAGCAAGCACACACTGCCATGTTTTATCACATTAACAAGAAAGCATGGATGACCCTAGTATTGTATGAGGATTGGTTCATGACTTGTTTCATTCCACAAGTCAAGGAGTATTGTCTGCAACAAGGGATTGCATTCAAGATTTTTTAAATTTTGGGTAATGCTACGGGACACCCACCACACCTGGACGACATGCAACCTGATGTGAAGGTAGTCTACATTTCACCTAACACTACCTCTATCATCCAACCCATGGATCAAGGTGCTATTGCAGCTTTTAAAGCGAATTATTTACGTACGACCTTCGCTCAGGCTGTTGCTGCTACTGAAGGTGAGAAAACGCTCAGAGAGTTTTGGAAGAACAACATTTTGAAATGTATAAAGAACATAGATGCAGCATGGGATGAGGTTGCAGGTCAGTGCATGAATGGAATATGGAAGAAAGTCCTGAAAATATATGTGAACAGTTTCAGAGGATTTAATAAAGATGAAGTAATTTCTGAGATTAGTAACAAGATAGTGGAGTTGGGTAAACAGCTTGGGTTAGAAATTGATAATGAAGATGTTGAGCAGTTGGTTGAAAGAGTAGCAGAAGAGCTAAGTACTAACGAGGATTTTACTGAACTAGAAGCACAGAAAAATGCAGAGGAAGAAGAGAGTCTGAATGTAGAAGAAGAACCTGCACCCCCCAAAATTTTTACAGTGAAGCAAATGGCAGAGGCATTTACTACAATTAATAAGGGGATGCAAATGTTTGACGGAATGGATCAAAATGTTGAGCGTTTTGCCAAAGTTGACAGAATGGTCCATGATGCACTTGCTTGCTACAGGGAGATTTATAATGAAAAGAAAACACAAACTGTGCAGTCTAAATTGGACATATATTTTCAGTGTGCAGTCTAAATTGGACATATATTTTAAGAAGTCCCCCACTGCTGTCTCCTCACGCCCCACCATTGCTGCCTCTTCACTCCCTAAAGATGATCCAATACCTTCAACCAGCAAGTTTCCCCTGTATATTAACCTGTCTGAAGAAAGTGACATTGATGACCCACCCAGTCCTGTCTTCTCTGCTTCATCCACTTAATGTAGTCTCCATGTATGATTAGAAAATTATGGGGGCCCCATGTGCATTCAGCTGACTACATTAAAGGTAAGTGCACAGTAACACTGTATCCATTCTTCATTATTGATTACTTTTACTGTACTGTATTTCATTTAAAATTTTCTATGTATTATTTTTTGCATTTTCGACTTACGGCTATTTCGACTTACAACCTGGATTTGGGTCCCTAACCCCGTCGTAAGTCGGGGAGCAGCTGTAATGACTTCACCGCCTCCAGTGAAATATCTAGTCTAAAGCTAACTGACAGTCAAATTCCCTTTGATAATCCAATACTGTATTCATGAAAATTTATCATGAAATACAGTACTTCATGCAGATTCAACCACTCCAAAGGTGGGATAATAATTATTGTTTACCTCCTTCGACCTCCAAAATGGAAGTTTCCTGAAATTCTAATTTGTTTAACATATTATTATGTTTATTATCATAACTAAAAACAGATTACTGTACTGTATACACTAAACCCCACAACAGTGCTTCATACTATAAGGAGTAAGGCATATCATACAAGCAAAACATTGAACCATAGGGAATAAAATTTATATGTGGATTCACGTACAGTACAGGTATATCCACACAGCAAATATAGACATTAACACCACCAGCTGCATACCAGGTACTGTAAGTGTGCCTGGTGAAGAAGGCAACTTGTCCAGAAAGAAGGGACAAAATTAAAAGTTAGTCCCCTAGTAAGCACCCCGTATTGTGAGAACAGATCAGACTTACAGCACACCTAGAAAATTTTACAAAGCATAGCATATAGACATGCTTGTTCAAACCTATTCCTATGTTTCCCATAAGAGGTATTCTAACCTAACTATACCGTCACACAGATTAGGGGAAAAAATTAATTTCAGTACAGTATTATCCTTAAGCCTCGGGTTAGGGTGCTGCTGGCAGGAAACCCCTCCCCCACCCACGGGGATAAATTGAGAAAAAAATCAACTTTTCCAAATATATAAAATTAATAAAAATAAATAAAAAAAATTGGCTGGAAAATAGGAGGGCGTTCTGGAACGTCACCCGGGGCCTAAGGGTTAAATGACCAACCTTCAGCCACTGGTTACGGACTTCTGGGGTACAGCTCCTCCCCGACTTACAACCTACTCGACTTACGACCACCCGCACTTACGACCTGCCTCGGTCGTACCAAAATGTTGTCAAATTACATATTTTCGAGTCCCAACATCAGTACACAGACAAAATTTTCTTTTGTAATTCACTTTAAAATGGCTGGCAAGCTTAAAAGTGAGAGTTTTGTGGTGCTAAGAAGAAAAAGAAACCCATTTTAGATTTTCTAAGTATTATTTAAGCATTTTTGACTTACAACCATTTCGACTTACGACCTGGATTTGGGTCCCTAACCCAGTCGTAAGTCGGGGAGGAGCCGTACTAAGAACGACATGTCCTTCCAAACTCACACCCGTCTCATTCCCAAAATGGACAGCCCGACCTGGTGATAATTACAGCCTTTAGTTTATTTTATACTGTATATATCTCCTGCTGAATACACTTCTATTGATGCAGAGAATCAGTTACTGTATATCAAAAATTTGTTTTTACTTTATACTCTTCACCACTGATCAGTGTCTTTACCCAAACTCTTTACCACAAATCAGCCTCTCAGTCTCTTAGCTCAAACCCTTCACCACTAATCAGCATCTTACACCCAGAGTTTTAATCACCCTCTTCCGGTGACGGGGGTCATTGTGTATACAACCAGACTTTTAAATATTTGAGTCACGAAGGACACTGTGTTTGACAGAGAGGTGTGGCAGTAAAATTAACTTATAATAATGGAAATAGTTACTTTTACCACCACACCCCCCTGTCAAAGGGTGATTAAAACTCTGGGCATTAGCTTCTTAACTCAGACTCTTCACCACTGATCAGCCTCTTTAACTTAAGACTCCTTAGCATATGTCAGAAACTCTTCACTCACCTTACAAAATTTCCTTAATCACCTGATGGTGCATGGTGAGTGCCTTGAGACCCTGAAGGCAGCCTCGCAAGTGTGTCGTGCCAAGACCTCGCTGCCAAGAGAGCTGACTCAGATTCAGCTCCTCCATCAAACTGTGGCGGAGTCTCACAATATCTTGGCGAATAGGCTCACTGACGGCTTATCTTCTCTCGGCCTCCCCATGTTCTAGATCAGCCATGAGCTGTAGCAATAAGTCAACAGTTCAGTTAAAAGACATTCTGACTTTGTTTTGGGATTATGTGAAGATCAGACACCCCTAACTTATTTCACCTGATGATTGTAAAACCCCTAATACAGTACACTCCTAGTAAGAAATACTGTATTTAAAAAATGAAGGGGAAATTATTGAAAATTCCCTTCTATAGTATCACTAATTTTCATGCAGTATACCTCTTACACTGTATACAATGATTTATTCAATCATAAACTGACATTTCTCACTAAGTGGGGTTCGTAACTAATATTATGCAATACAGTCGTTGAATAAAAAAAATTCTTACTTCAGATTTTCCCTCAGTCTGGCTGAATACAGCTCGTCCTCAGGGTTAAAGGTGCTTGAGCCACCATGAAATGGTTGATGCCACTTTATCTTCCTATCTGGTTCGTGCAGTGACTCTGGAAGATTGTCCACATATTTAGTGGGAAGGTCAAATTCATTGAGAATACGGTGCACGGTGTCTCGAGCTGAAGGTTTATTCAACTTCAATGCTACTGTGTTAAGGCTACCTGTAATTTAAATGAATTAAAAATATCAAAGAATACTTGGTGAGAAGTTTCCCTAAAAATTATCAAAAGGTTGCTGGCTATTATGGAGGGGTCTGTTGGAGGTCTGACAGCTGATGTTCTAAATAAGTGAACACACGTGTTAAGTGCCACGCTACTCTTCGGTCAAGCTTGGTAATGTGACTCAAGAGACAACAGTGAACTATACAGTTAACCC
>NW_024757184.1:0-10659 GCF_018991925.1 Homarus americanus
GGGAGGCAGCATCCACAGGAGCTCCTCCCAGGAACAGCCGAGCTTCCATGTGCCTTCCAGGGACGACAACCTCCAAGGACCCTTGGGGACGGCAACGCTCCTGCGGGGACCCTCCACGGGGACGGCGCCCCCATGGGCACTGCTAGGGGCACTGGGAACCCTAGGGGCCCTCACAGGTACAGCCATGATCCCTGGAGCCTTTGCAGGGACTGGGGCGCCTCCAGGTATGTTTCTAGGAACCGTGGTGCTCCCAGCGGCCCTGCCAGCGACAGTGGCGCCTTTAGGGGCCCTTCCAGAGCCGGTGGCTCCCCCCAGACCTCTTTACTGGGCGCCACTGCTCCCAGGGACCCTGCCAAGGCCTTTGGCTCACAATAGATCCTCCTAGGGGAGACGGCGCCCCAAACAATGGATAGTGGTGTCCTACATATTGCATTCTTCCAGTAATCTCTTACTTAACTGCAATAGGTGGAATAAGAGGTAACGTCATCATATTACAGCCTATAGGAAAACAGAGCAATCAGTCAGCACAACACCCCAACTTATGTTTTGCTGTTGGATATTTATTCTCCATTTCATTGTTCAGGTTGCGATAATACTGAAAATGCTATGGGCAGTGTGTATTATTTAACGTCATATTTCCCAGAGTTTAAATTGAAACGAGAATAAATATCCAACAGCAAAGCATAAGTTGGGGTGTTGTGCTGACTGATTGCTCTGTTCTCCTATTGGCTGTAATTCGATGACGTCACATCTTGCTCCACAAATCACAGTTAAGTAAGGGATTACTGGACGAATGTAAAATGTGCAACAAAACTATGAAGTTCTTAGGGCGATGCTGCTTGTGGAAGGGCCCCTGGGGGCGCCGTCGCCCCTGGCAGAGACCCTGCCGCCCCTGTTAAGGCACCCACTACGACTAAAAGGGCCCATACCAGCGCTGCCGGCCCTAGGGAAGGCGGCATCCACAGGAGCTCCTCCAGGAACAGCCGAGCTTCCATGTGCCTTTCAGGGACGACAACGCTCCAAGGGACCCTTGCAGGGACGGCAACGCTCCTAGGGACCCTCACAGGGACGGCGGCGCCCCCACGGGAACTGCTAGGGGCACTGGGAACCTAGGGGCCCTCACAGTTGTGTCATGTCCTGGGGGGCCTTTGCAGGGACTGGGGCGCCTCAGGTATGTTCTACAAGGGCAAAACAATTGCTCCCAGCAGCCCTGCACCAGCAGTGGCGCCTTCAGGGGCCGTTCCAGAGGCGGTGGCTCCCCCAAGGCCTCTTTATGGGGCGCCACTGCTCCCAGGGATCCTGACAAGGCCTGTGGCTCACAATAGGTCCTCCTAGGGGAGGCGGTGCCCCAAAACAATGGATAGTGGTGTCGTATATATTGCATTCTTCCAGTAATCTCTTACTTAACTGTAATTGGTGGAATAAGATGTAACGTCATCAAATTACAGCCAATAGGAAAACAGAATAAATCAGACAACTGCTTACAACATTTGCTGTTCTCGACTGTTCAGGTTGCGATAATACTGAAAATGCTATAGGCAGTGTCGATTTATTTAACTCATATCCCCCAGAGTTTAAACAGTGAAACGAAAATAAATATCCAACAGCAATCCATAAGTTGGGGTGTTGTGCTGACTGATTGCTCTGTTCTCCTATTGGCTGTAATTTGATGACGTCACATCTAGCTCCACCAATCACTGTTGAGTAAAGGATTACTGGACAGATGTAAATGTGCAACAAGACTACTAAGAGTTCTTAGGGTACCCAGCATTGGAAGGGCCTGGGGAATAACCGTCGCCCCTGGCAGAGACCCTCCCGCCCCTGTTAAGGCACCCACTACGACTAAAAGGGCCCATACCAGCGCTGCCGGCCCTAGGGAAGGCGGCATCCACAGGAGCTCCTCCAGGAACAGCCGAGCTTCCATGTGCCTTTCAGGGACGACAACGCTCCAAGGGACCCTTGCAGGGACGGCAACGCTCCTAGGGACCCTCACAGGGACGGCGGCGCCCCCACGGGAACTGCTAGGGGCACTGGGAACCCTAGGGGCCCTCACAGGGACAGCCATGATCCCTGGGGCCTTTGCAGGTACAGGGGCGTCTCCAGGTATGTTCCTAGGAACCGTGGTGCACCCAGCGGCCCTGCCAGCGGCAGTGGCGCCTTTAGGGGCCCTTCCAGTGGCGGTGGCTCCCCCCAGACCTTTTAATTGGGCGCCACTGCTCCCAGGGACCCTGCCAAGGCCTTTGGCTCACAATAGGTCCTCCTAGGGGAGACGGCGCCCCAAAACAATGGATAGTGGTGTCCTACATATTGCATTCTTCCAGTAATCTCTTACTTAACTGTAATAGGTGGAATAAGAGGTAACGTCATCATATTACAGCCTATAGGAAAACAGAGCAATCAGTCAGCACAGCACCCCAACTTATGTTTTGCTGTTGGATATTTATTCTCCTTTTCATTGTTCAGGTTGCGATAATACTGAAAATGCTATGGGCAGTGTGTATTATTTAACGTCATATTTCCCAGAGTTTAAATTGAAACGAGAATAAATATCCAACAGCAAAGCATAAGCTGCGTTGTGCTGACTGATTGCTCTGTCTTCCTATTGCCTGTAATCACATGACGCCACATCTTGCTCCACCAATCACAGTTAAGTAAGGGACTACTGGACCTAATGTAAATGTGCAACAAAACTCTGAAGTTCTTAGGGCGATGTTGCTTGGAAGGGCCCTGGGGCTGTCGCCCTGGCAGAGACCCCTGCCGCCCCTGTTAAGGCACCCACTACTTACTCAAAGGGCCCATACTAGCCAAGCCGCCCTAGGAAGGTGCATCCACAGAGCCTCCAGGAACAGCCGAAGCTTCCATGTGCCTTTCAGGGACGACAACACTCCAAGGACCCTTGCAGGACGGGGTAACGTCTCTAGGGACCCTCACAGGGACAGCGGCGCCCCCATGGGCCCTGCTAGGGGCACTGGCGACCCTAGGCGCCCTCACAGGGGCAGCCATGATCCCTGGGGCCTTTCCAGGGACGGGGGCGCCTCCAAGTACGTTCCTAGGGACCGTGGTGATCCCAGAGGCCCTGCCAGCGGCAGTGGCGCCTTCAGGGGCCCTTTTTCAGAGGCGGTGGCTCCTCCCAGGCTTCTTTATGGGGCGCCACTGCTCCCAGGGCCCCTGCCAAGGCCTGTGGCTCACAATAGGTCCTCCTAGCGGAGGCGGCGCCCCAAAACACGGATAGGTGTCCCATATTGCATTTTCCAGTAATCTTCACTTAACTGCAACAGGTGGAACAGCCAACGTTCTTCATATTACAGTTTTAGGAAAACAGAATAGTCATTAACACCTTCAATCTTTATGTTTTCATGAGCGGATATTTATTCCCCCATTTCATTGTTCAGGCTTGCGATAATACTGAAAATGCTATGGGCAGTGTGTATTATTTAACGTCATATTTCCCAGAGTTTAAATTGAAACGAGAATAAATATCCAACAGCAAAGCATAAGTTGGGGTGTTGTGCTGACTGTTGCTCTGTTCTCCTATTGGCTGTAATTCGATGACGTCACATCTTGCTCCACCAATCACAGTTAAGTAAGGGATTACTGGACGAATGTAAAATGTACAACAAGACTATGAAGTTCTTAGGGCGATGCTGCTTGTGGAAGGGCCCCTGGGGGCGCCGTCGCCCCTGGCGGAGACCCTGCCGCCCCTGTTAAGGCACCCACTACGACTAAAAGGGCCCATACCAGCGCTGCCGGCCCTAGGGAAGGCGGCATCCACAGGAGCTCCTCCAGGAACAGCCGAGCTTCCATGTGCCTTTCAGGGACGACAACGCTCCAAGGGACCCTTGCAGGGACGGCAACGCTCCTAGGGACCCTCACAGGGACGGCGGCGCCCCCACGGGAACTGCTAGGGGCACTGAGAACCCTAGGGGCCCTCACAGGGACAGCCATGATCCCTGGGGCCTTTGCATGTACAGGGGCGTCTCCAGGTATGTTCCTAGGAACCGTGGTGCACCCAGCGGCCCTGCCAGCGGCAGTGGCGCCTTTAGGGGCCCTTCCAGTGGCGGTGGCTCCCCCCAGACCTCTTAATTGGGCGCCACTGCTCCCAGGGACCCTGCCAAGGCCTTTGGCTCACAATAGGTCCTCCTAGGGGAGACGGCGCCCCAAAACAATGGATAGTGGTGTCCTACATATTGCATTCTTCCAGTAATCTCTTACTTAACTGCAATAGGTGGAATAAGAGGTAACGTCATCATATTACAGCCTATAGGAAAACAGAGCAATCAGTCAGCACAACACCCCAACTTATGTTTTGCTGTTGGATATTTATTCTCCATTTCATTGTTCAGGTTGCGATAATACTGAAAATGCTATGGGCAGTGTGTATTATTTAACGTCATATTTCCCAGAGTTTAAATTGAAACAAGAATAAATATCCAACAGCAAAGCATAAGTTGGGGTGTTGTGCTGACTGATTGCTCTGTTCTCCTATTGCCTGTAATTCGATGACGTCACATCTTGCTCCACCAATCACAGTTAAGTAAGGGATTACTGGACGAATGTAAAATGTGCAACAAAACTCTGAAGTTCTTAGGGCGATGCTGCTTGTGGAAGGGCCCCTGGGGGCGCCGTCGCCCCTGGCAGAGACCCTGCCGCCCCTGTTAAGGCACCCACTACGACTAAAAGGGCCCATACCAGCGCTGCCGGCCCTAGGGAAGGCGGCATCCACAGGAGCTCCTCCAGGAAAAGCCGAGCTTCCATGTGCCTTTCAGGGACGACAACACTCCAAGGGACCCTTGCAGGGACGGCAACGCTCCTAGGGACCCTCACAGGGACGGCGGCGCCCCCATGGGCACTGCTAGGGGCACTGGGAACCCTAGGGGCCCTCACAGGGACAGCCATGATCCCTGGGGCCTTTGCAGGGACAGGGGCGCCTCCAGGTATGTTTCTAGGAACCGTGGTGCTCCCAGCGGCCCTGCCAGCGGCAGTGGCGCCTTCAGGGGCCCTTCCAGTGGCGGTGGCTCCCCCCAGACCTCTTAATTGGGCGCCACTGCTCCCAGGGACCCTGCCAAGGCCTTTGGCTCACAATAGGTCCTCCTAGGGGAGACGGCGCCCCAAAACAATGGATAGTGGTGTCCTACATATTGCATTCTTCCAGTAATCTCTTACTTAACTGCAATAGGTGGAATAAGAGGTAACGTCATCATATTACAGCCTATAGGAAAACAGAGCAATCAGTCAGCACAACACCCCAACTTATGTTTTGCTGTTGGATATTTATTCTCCATTTCATTGTTCAGGTTGCGATAATACTGAAAATGCTATGGGCAGTGTGTATTATTTAACGTCATATTTCCCAGAGTTTAAATTGAAACGAGAATAAATATCCAACAGCAAAGCATAAGTTGGGGTGTTGTGCTGACTGTTGCTCTGTTCTCCTATTGGCTGTAATTCGATGACGTCACATCTTGCTCCACCAATCACAGTTAAGTAAGGGATTACTGGACGAATGTAAAATGTGCAACAAAACTATGAAGTTCTTAGGGCGATGCTGCTTGTGGAAGGGCCCCTGGGGGCGCCGTCGCCCCTGGCAGAGACCCTGCCGCCCCTGTTAAGGCACCCACTACGACTAAAAGGGCCCATACCAGCGCTGCCGGCCCTAGGGAAGGCGGCATCCACAGGAGCTCCTCCAGGAACAGCCGAGCTTCCATGTGCCTTTCAGGGACGACAACACTCCAAGGGACCCTTGCAGGGACGGCAACGCTCCTAGGGACCCTCACAGGGACGGCGGCGCCCCCATGGGCACTGCTAGGGGCACTGGGAACCCTAGGGGCCCTCACAGGTACAGCCATGATCCCTGGGGCCTTTGCAGGGACTGGGGCGCCTCCAGGTATGTTTCTAGGAACCGTGGTGCTCCCAGCGGCCCTGCCAGCGGCAGTGGCGCCTTTAGGGGCCCTTCCAGGCCGGTGGCTCCCCCCAGACCTCTATTGCTGGGCCACTGCTCCCAGGGACCCTGCCAAGGACTTTGCTCACAATAGGTCCTCCTAGGGGAGGCGGCGCCCCAAAACAATGGATAATGGTGTCCGACATATTGCATTCTTCCAGTAATCTCGTACTTAACTGCAATTGGTGGAATAAGAGGTAACGTCATCATATTACAGCCTATAGGAAAACAGAGCAATCAGTCAGCACAACACCCCAACTTATGTTTTGCTGTTGGATATTTATTCTCCTTTTCATTGTTCAGGTTGCGATAATACTGAAAATGCTATGGGCAGTGTGTATTATTTAACGTCATATTTCCCAGAGTTTAAATTGAAACGAGAATAAATATCCAACAGCAAAGCATAAGTTGGGGTGTTGTGCTGACTGATTGCTCTGTTCTCCTATTGGCTGTAATTCGATGACGTCACATCTTGCTCCACCAATCACAGTTAAGTAAGGGATTACTGGACGAATGTAAAATGTACAACAAAACTATGAAGTTCTTAGGGCGATGCTGCTTGTGGAAGGGCCCCTGGGGGCGCCGTCCCCCCTGGCAGAGACCCTGCCGCCCCTGTTAAGGTACCCACTACGACTAAAAGGGCCCATACCAGCGCTGCCGGCCCTAGGGAAGGCGGCATCCACAGGAGCTCCTCCAGGAACAGCCGAGCTTCCATGTGCCTTTCAGGGACGACAACGCTCCAAGGGACCCTTGCAGGGACGGCAATGCTCCTAGGGACCCTCACAGGGACGGCGGCGCCCCCACGGGAACTGCTAGGGGCACTGGGAACTCTAGGGGCCCTCACAGGGACAGCCATGATCCCTGGGGCCTTTGCAGGGACGGGGGCGCCTCCAGGTATGTTTCTAGGAACCGTGGTGCTCCCAGCGGCCCTGCCAGCGGCATTGGCGCCTTCAGGGGCCCTTCCAGTGGCAGTGGCTCCCCCCAGACCTCTTAATTGGGCGCCACTGCTCCCAGGGACCCTGCCAAGGCCTTTGGCGCACAATAGGTCCTCCTAGGGGAGACGACGCCCCAAAACAATGGATAGTGGTGTCCTACATATTGCATTCTTCCAGTAATCTCGTACTTAACTGCAATAGGTGGAATAAGAGGTAACGTCATCATATTACAGCCTATAGGAAAACAGAGCAATCAGTCAGCACAACACCCCAACTTATGTTTTGCTGTTGGATATTTATACTCCTTTTCATTGTTCAGGTTGCGATAATACTGAAAATGCTATGGGCAGTGTGTATTATTTAACGTCATATTTCCCCAGGATTTAGAATTGAAACGAGGGCAATATCCAGCAGCAAGATGAAGTGTTGTGCTGCCAATTGACATGACGTCATCTTTGCTCCGCAATCACAGTTAAATGAGGATTACTGGACAGCGGAAATGTAAAATGTCTGCAACAAAACTATATGAAGTTCTTAGGGGCGATGCTTAGCGTGGAAGGGCCCTGAGGCCTTAACCGTCGCCCCTGGCAGAGACCCTGCCGCCCCTGTTAAGGCACCCACTACGACTAAAAGGGCCCATACCAGCGCTGCCGGCCCTAGGGAAGGCGGCATCCACAGGATCTCCTCCAGGAACAGCCGAGCTTCCATGTGCCTTTCAGGGACGACAACGCTCCAAGGGAC
The DNA here is from genome assembly GCF_018991925.1 of Homarus americanus. Lineage (NCBI taxonomy): Eukaryota > Metazoa > Arthropoda > Malacostraca > Decapoda > Nephropidae > Homarus > Homarus americanus. Next base: position 7,615 of record NW_024757184.1, read on the forward strand.
CCTTGCAGGGACGGCAACGCTCCTAGGGACCCTCACAGGGACGGCGGCGCCCCCACGGGAACTGCTAGGAGCACTGGGAACCCTAGGGGCCCTCACAGGTACAGCCATGATCCCTGGGGCCTTTGCAGGGACTGGGGCGCCTCCAGGTATGTTTCTAGGAACCGTGGTGCTCCCAGCGGCCCTGCCAGCGGCAGTGGCGCCTTTAGGGGCCCTTCCAGAGCCGGTGGCTCCCCCCAGACCTCTTTATTGGGCGCCACTGCTCCCAGGGACCCTGCCAAGGCCTTTGGCTCACAATAGGTCCTCCTAGGTGAGGCGGCGCCCCAAAACAATGGATAATGGTGTCCGACATATTGCATGCTTCCAGTAATCTCGTACTTAACTGCAATTGGTGGAATAAGAGGTAACGTCATCAAATTAAAGCCTATAGGAAAACAGAGCAATCAGTCAGCACAACACCCCAACTTATGTTTTGCTGTTGGATATTTATTCTCCATTTCATTGTTCAGGTTGCGATAATACTGAAAATGCTATGGGCAGTGTGTATTATTTAACGTCATATTTCCCAGAGTTTAAATTGAAACGAGAATAAATATCCAACAGCAAAGCATAAGTTGGGGTGTTGTGCTGACTGATTGCTCTGTTCTCCTATTGGCTGTAATTCGATGACGTCACATCTTGCTCCACCAATCACAGTTAAGTAAGGGATTAGTGGACGAATGTAAAATGTACAACAAAACTATGAAGTTCTTAGGGCGATGCTGCTTGTGGAAGGGCCCCTGGGGGCGCCGTCGCCCCTGGCAGAGACCCTGTCGCCCCTGTTAAGGTACTCACTACGACTAAAAGGGCCCATACCAGCGCTGCCGGCCCTAGGGAAGGCGGCATCCACAGGAGCTCCTCCAGGAACAGCCGAGCTTCCATGTGCCTTTCAGGGACGACAACACTCCAAGGGACCCTTGCAGGGCCGGCAATGCTCCTAGGGACCCTCACAGGGACGGCGGCGCCCCCATGGGCACTGCTAGGGGCACTGGGAACCCTAGGGGCCCTCACAGGTACAGCCATGATCCCTGGAGCCTTTGCAGGGACTGGGGCGCCTCCAGGTATGTTTCTAGGAACCGTGGTGCTCCCAGCGGCCCTGCCAGCGACAGTGGCGCCTTTAGGGGCCCTTCCAGAGCCGGTGGCTCCCCCCAGACCTCTTTACTGGGCGCCACTGCTCCCAGGGACCCTGCCAAGGCCTTTGGCTCACAATAGGTCCTCCTAGGGGAGGCGGCGCCCCAAAACAATGGATAATGGTGTCCGACATATTGCATTCTTCCAGTAATCTCGTACTTAACTGCAATTGGTGGAATAAGAAGTAACGTCATCAAATTACAGCCTATAGGAAAACAGAGCAATCAGTCAGCACAACACCCCAACTTATGTTTTGCTGTTGGATATTTATTCTCCTTTTCAATGTTCAGGTTGCGATAATACTGAAAATGCTATGGGCAGTGTCTATTTATTTAACTCATATCCCCCAGAGTTTAAACAGTGAAACGAAAATAAATATCCAACAGCAAAGCATAAGTTAGGGTGTTGTGCTGACTGATTGTTCTGTTCTCCTATTGGCTGTAATTTGATGACGTCACATCTTGCTCCACCAATCACAGTTGAGTAAAGGATTACTGGACAAATGCAAAATGTACGACAAATCTACGAAATTTTGGGGAGATGCTGCATGTGGAAGGGCCCCTGGGGGCGCCACCGACCTTGGCAGAGACGCTGCCGCCCCTGGAAAGGCACCCACTACGACTAGGAGGGCCCATACCAGCGCGCGCGCTGCTGCCGGCCTGGGGAAGGCAGCATCACAGGAACTCCTCCAGGGAACAAGCCAGGCTTCCATGTGCCTTTCAGGAACTGACAACGCTCCAAGGGACCCTTGCAGGGACGGCAACGCTCCTAGGGACCCTCACAGGGACGGCGGCGCCCCCACGGGAACTGCTAGGAGCACTGGGAACCCTAGGGGCCCTCACAGGTACAGCCATGATCCCTGGGGCCTTTGCAGGGACTGGGGCGCCTCCAGGTATGTTTCTAGGAACCGTGGTGCTCCCAGCGGCCCTGCCAGCGGCAGTGGCGCCTTTAGGGGCCCTTCCAGAGCCGGTGGCTCCCCCCAGACCTCTTTATTGGGCGCCACTGCTCCCAGGGACCCTGCCAAGGCCTTTGGCTCCCAATAGGTCCTCCTCGGTGAGGCGGCGCCCCAAAACAATGGATAATGGTGTCCGACATATTGCATTCTTCCAGTAATCTCGTACGTAACTGCAATTGGTGGAATAAGAGGTAACGTCATCAAATTACAGCCTATAGGAAAACAGAGCAATCGGTCAGCACAACACCCCAACTTATGTTTTGCTGTTGGATATTTATTCTCCATTTCATTGTTCAGGTTGCGATAATACTGAAAATGCTATGGGCAGTGTGTATTATTTAACGTCATATTTCCCAGAGTTTAAATTGAAACGAGAATAAATATCCAACAGCAAAGCATAAGTTGGGGTGTTTTGCTGACTGATTGCTCTGTTCTCCTATTGGCTGTAATTCGATGACGTCACATCTTGCTCCACCAATCACAGTTAAGTAAGGGATTACTGGACGAATGTAAAATGTACAACAAAACTATGAAGTTCTTAGGGCGATGCTGCTTGTGGAAGGGCCCCTGGGGGCGCCGTCGCCCCTGGCAGAGACCCTGCCGCCCCTGTTAAGGCACCCACTACGACTAAAAGGGCCCATACCAGCGCTGCCGGCCCTAGGGAAGGCGGCATCCACAGGATCTCCTCCAGGAACAGCCGAGCTTCCATGTGCCTTTCAGGGACGACAACGCTCCAAGGGACCCTTGCAGGGACGGCAACGCTCCTAGGGACCCTCACAGGGACGGCGGCGCCCCCACGGGAACTGCTAGGAGCACTGGGAACCCTAGGGGCCCTCACAGGTACAGCCATGATCCCTGGGGCCTTTGCAGGGACTGGGGCGCCTCCAGGTATGTTTCTAGGAACCGTGGTGCTCCCAGCGGCC
>NW_024757185.1:0-12295 GCF_018991925.1 Homarus americanus
GGTTCAGAGGCTAACTCAATGGGTAAATTCATTGTACTCACGGGATTGATATCGTACTCGAGTTCTCTTAGTACTCAAGAGGTTGTCATCGTACTCCAGGGTTGACAACGTACTCAACCAATTAAACGAGTCTTTTCAATCATAATAATGTAAGTCAAGAAATAAGTAAACAATAAGTCAAGAAATAAGTAAATAAGTAAAAAAGTCAATAATAATGAGACTTAGTAATAACTTATGAAAGATACGGAAGAATGTTAATGATTATGACTGTGTGTGTGTGTGTGTGTGTTTTTTTTTTTCTGTACGTATGTGTGTGTGTGTGTCTGTGTGTCTCTCTGTCTGTGTGTCTGTAGGTATGTGGGTCTTTCTCTGTGTGTGTGTGTGTGTGTGTGTGTAAGAGGTGTTATATTTATACAAATGTGTTTATGTGTTGTGTGTGCGTGTCTCTATGTACGTGTGTGTGTGTGTGTGTGACTGACAGCAGGATCTTGGGTGTAGGTAGGGTGTGACCTTGCCAGTGTTACCCCGCGGGTCAGTATTACACTCGCCTTCATTACTACAGCTGGTCTCACTTCTCCAATACTCCCCCCTTGTCTTCTCACAATCTTCAGGCCAACTCATTTTTTTTTCCTCCTTACTCTTGACAATTTGTGGGATTTTATTTACTTTTCTCTAAATATGTTTGTGTGTGGTAGGGAGGGGGGGGGGAATTTAGTTGTGGGAATTTGTGGGATTTTTTTCCCTTTAAGATACGTGTATGTGTTTGTGGGGGGGGGGTTTACTTGTGGGAATTTGTGGGGTTTCATATATTTTTTTCTCCTCAAAGATGTTGGGGATTTCCGGGTTTTTTTTTTATGAATCTGTATGGAATATCAGATTATTTTTTATCTAAACGTCATGTAGAATCCCATTTGTTATTTTTTTGTATAGGACGTCAAGGTATTTCAGATTTCTCCTCTAAAACATCATAGGATTTCAGATTTATCCTCTAAAACATCATAGGATTTTAGATTTCTCCTTTAAAACGTCTTAGGATTTTAGATTTCTCCTTTAAAACGTCATAGGATTTCAGATTTATCCTCTAAAACGTCATTGGATTTCAGATTTATCCTCTAAAACATCATAGGATTTCAGATTTATCCTTTAAAACGTCATAGGATTTCAGATTTATCCTCTAAAACATCATATGATTTCAGATTTCTCCTTTAAAACGTCATAGGATTTCAGATTTATCCTCTAAAACATAATAGGATTTCAGATTTCTCCTTTAAAACGTCATAAGATTTCAGATTTCTTTGAAACATCATAGGACTTCAGATTTCTTCTTTAAAACGCCCTGTGATTTCAGATTTATCCTCTAAAACATCATAGGATTTCTGATTTCTCTAAAACGTCATAGGATTTCAGATTTATCCTCTAAAACTTGATGGATTTCAGATTTGGCCTTAACGATTCACTTCCGTTTGATAATATGTGGGAAATATCACTTGTCACTCTTTTAAACCGTGACCAGCACTGATTACTGCTGATTATCCCACTAAGGGCCAGCCTGCACACACCTGCCTCAACCTGCAGCCTGTACACACCTGCATCAACCTTCAGCCCGCACACACACACACACACACACACCTGCCTCAACCTGCAGCCTGTACACACTCGCCTTAACCTGCAACCTGTACTCAGACCCTCACGCTTTCATACCATCATCACTCGACACGAAAATCCATGATCACTTCGACACGCTAATAAAATGTCCTTGAGAAATATCTTTAATAATAATAATAATACGAAGAAGAAGAAGGAGAACCAATAATAATAGTAATAGTAACATAATAATGATGATAATAATAATAAAACATCAATAATAATGATAATAGTAATGACAATGAATTAATATGTTTCCTTAGTACTGAGTATATCGACCACAGGCTCTCAAATTATATGGGAGTATACGAAGCTACATTGATCACTTAACCTAACTTAACCTAACCTAACCTAACTTAACCTAACTTAACCTTATAATGACTTCAACTAGCAAGAAAGCTACAACAAAAACAAAAATCTTTATCGTAATCATTTTCATATTATTATTATTATTATTATTATTATTATTATTATTATTATTATTGGTGTTGGGTTAATTTAAGGGGGGGGGGTGTTAGCAGTCAGAGATAAAGGGTGTGGTGTGTTGTGGCGCGGGAGAGTTACCAAGTGCGTCAGTGTTGGCCTGGACGGTTGGTCGGTCGGTAGGGCGGACGGACTGACAGACCTTACGGACGCCCCTAACCTACCTATGGCTACCACACTTCCCCTAGCAACACCACACTACGGGGTAATGAACTATTCAGGGAGGCGGTAACATTGACGGAGGGGAGGAGTGGTCGCGTGCTGGGGAGGTGAGGAGAAGGGGGGGGAGGGGAGGGGAGGATAGAGAGATAGACACAAGAGATGATGATAGCATCCTTCACTCTTCTCTCCCCTCACGTGTCATCATCCCCTCCCCACCCCCCCTCCTGCACCTCCCTTCCTTCCCCATTCCACCTGCACCCTTCCTTATTCCCTCCCTTTCTTCCTCTCCGAGTCACCAATACACTCCCTCCTTCCTTCCCTAAGCCACCACTACCCTTTCTCCCTTCCTCCCTCCCTCCCTAAATCACCTCTCACCCCTCCCTCCATCCCTCCCTCCCCTCCTTCCTTCTCCCCGGCTCTTGCTTCTCTCCCCAGTCAGGTTATCCAGCGGGAGGCAGAAGGCGGGAGGAAGAAAGATAAAACCAACACCTTCAGGTCTCAGGTACTGGGGTGGTGGTGATGATGGTGGTAGTGATGATGGTGGTAGTGATGATGGTGGTGGTGATTATGGTGATGCTGGTGATAGTTATGGTGATGAGGCTGGTCATAATGGTGGTAGTGGTGCGTGTGTGGTATACAGTAACTGGGGCTCCCACTTCTCCGGTGACTCACTGGTCTGCCTCTGTAGTCTGTGGTCAACTTTATTGTCTTTTTCTTGTAATTGCACTCACATGTTTGTGTGTGTGTGGGGGGGGGATTGGTGTGACTGTTTGCGTGTATGTGTGTGTGTGTGTGAGGAGGGGGGTGACTGTTTGCGTGTATGTGTGTGTGTGTGGAGGAGGGGTGTGTGACTGTTTGTGTGTGTGGGGGGATTGGTGTGACTGTTTGTGTGTGTGTGTGTGTGTGTGGAGGAGGGGGTGTGACTGTTTGTGTGTGTGGGGAGTTGGTGTGACTGTTTGTGAACTTTGTGTGTACGTGTGTCTGTGTGTGTGGGGGAATTATCCGAATTGGTGTGACTGTGTGTGTGTGTGTGTGTGTGTGGTTATAACTGCTCTTATTAAGTGTTTGTGTGTCACGCTCTTCAGTAATAAACTTCATTACAGCGGGACTTCTTCTTGCCGGCGGCGGGGAGTGAGTGTCTTGTTACAGCCTTTCACTCTTAGTCGAGGAAAGTGAGAGTATTGATTATATAATTCTTTACTTACGCTATAGGGTCACAGAGTTAGATTAGGGTAGGGTAGGGTAGGGCAGGGCAGGGTAGGGCAGGGCAGGGCAGGTTAGGTTAGGTTAAGGTAGGGTAGGGTAGGATAGGGTAGGGCAGTAGGGTAGGGGTAGGGGGCAGGGCAGGGCAGGGTAGGGTAGGAGAGGATAGGGTAGGGCAGGGTAGGGTAGGGCAGGGCAGGTTAGGGTAGGGTAGGGTAGGTTAGGATAGGATAGGATAGGTTATACGGATCACCTGAAGAATCTCCACCCGTTTATTTCACCTAAAGATTAACCACACTAACCTAACTTAACCTAACCACACTAACCTAACTTAGCTTAACCTAACCTAACCTTATCCCCCAAAATAGTGTGTAGGATATTGTGTATATTGGGAGAGAGCCGGCCGGTGCCTTCTTACATGTCTGTTGTGGTGACATGTCACATGGGAGGGGAGCTAGTTGATTTGTAACACCCTTGAGCACCTGCGAGGGATACCCTTACACTTGACCCCCCTAATGTCGGGTCAAGTCTGGCTTTCCTTGCGATGTAAGCTGTGGTCTGACAACCCATCACTACACTGTAATTTAAACATATCTTTTCTGGCCGAGTGTGTGACCTACTGTGTATGATGACTGCCGCTGTACTAATTGAAATCAGACTGGCACACACATGCAGAATCTTGCCAAAACGTGAAGGAAGGTGACTGACCCTCCCCCACATGTTCACGGGTCGACGATCTAACGAGAAACTCCTCACATATTTGCCCGAAAACTCCGCACATCGATCCCTTTATCAGATCAACAATTAATTCCCTTACTACATCAGCCATCAACACACATCTGCTCTATATCTGTCAGGTTTTTGTCTTCCTCACGACAGATTGCGTGAAACCCGAGATTCCTGTACAGTAAAAGGGTTCACATGGTAGAGCCCGTACAGTACTTGCCAACAGTGTGTAGCGGAGAACAGACCCACTGCCCGACTGTTTAATGATGAGGATAAAAAGATCACGTGAAGATTAACCCCCCTAGTTTATTTCACCTGATGAATTAACCCCTAATGCAACCTGTGGATGGTGAGGTTAGCGTTAGGGTGGTTATTATTAAGGTAAAATAAGCTAGGGTGTCTAATCTTTAAGTTTACTGTAGTGTAAAGTACTGGTGAAGCCTATGGCAATAAAGGCTTAACCTACGTCTGCGATTTTCTCTTTAATTAATGTCTATTGCAGTCTGCTAGATCCATTTAATAATAATAATAATAAACATATAGATAAAATACATAAACAATAGATAGATACAAACATACAATAAATAAACAAAAGTAATATTTACAGAAAGAAAGCGCGGGGGAGTGACGGTACAAGGGGGATAGGGGGGTAGTGGGGGCGGAAGATGACGGAGGAGGGAGAAAGAGTAGGGGTAGATGAGAGGGGGTTGAGGAAGGGGTAAAGGTTGAGGAGTCACGTGAGCTACAGTACTTGGGGGCGCGGGGGATGAGAGAAAGAGGGGGAGGGTCGTCGCCGTGAGGGAATTTCCGGTGAGAGAGGCGCCAGCACCCAGCAGTCCACGCCTCCCCCCTCCACACGCACACTGATAACCAATCTTATGATGGGAACTAACTCGTGTGACTACTTGGCATTGTATGATGATCGTCTGTATTTTAAGTGTAATAATGTAAGATGATTGTATATTGTATAATGTATAATGGTTGTATGAATGTATGATATCTTCTTTCAACTGAACAACAAACTCGTCAATATATTTAATCTATTTTTATCTTATCTTCCAACATTCTGCAATACTACATGTTCTATAGAGTATAAGCTGAAATCTCTTTGATAAAATATAGACTGTTATGTTTTCCGAATTACTGTAAGTTAAGTACCGACGATAACATTGCGTCATCTTAGGTCACTTAAGGAAAATACTACCTAACGTGATTCAACATTTCTTGTGTATGATGATTTCATATTGCTGCCTTCTGTATGATAAGTAAGGCAGGGTATATTTTTCTATGGTGGCTTTATAGTATACAATTCCTCTTCTGCATGATAAATAATGAAGATCTCAATGGTATGATGAATATTGCATTATCTCTAATGAATCTCAAATACTGGGTGTCTCAAATACTGTGTGACTTCTTCAACATTTTCTGTCTCCTACTAGACAAGGGCGTCTTTCTGCTCGGACCACAGCCTAGCTCATGTGTGAGTTAGTTCCTTTATTAGTTTGCTTGGATTGATTTATTTAACACAAATTTGGTTCAGTTTTGTAATTTTATACACTATACAGTAAATGGATATTATTTTCTGACACAATTGAGAGTTTGAGGTTGTCTATACATACAGTATTAACGTGGCTTTTGGTTCTGTGTTTATTCATAACGACGCATGGACAGTATTCATTAATGTGGGCAGTGGTTGAGACAGTGTTGAAGTTCTTGTTAAATCAAGAAGAGTTTTGTCCTTTAGTGTTGGTCATGATAATTTGTCAATGTAGATGTTAAAAGTCGTTTATTTAAAGTTACTGAGGTGAGTCACTTATCAGTTTTGTTTTGTGTTGTTTTGTCATGTTTATAGCGGGCGAGGTAAGTCTCAGTCAACTGCTATTATGAGATTTTAAAACTTGGTGTGAATGTATCCCAAGTTATTTGACAATCGTAAAAGTGTGTAACCATTTGGTGCGTGGTCGCTTCTGGGTGGTGCAACACTCAGGCTTGATCTTGGAAGAATGTCGTAAACTGCATTTTTTCTGGAGATAAGAATTTCTAAACAAAATTGCCGGAGCCAAGATCTGAAAGACGTCTTCATTTATTCCAAGACTTTCACTTCATTATTGTATACTAGCGAACGAGGAAGCTTTACATTCAACAGAAACATGAAGCATAAAAAGTCTTTGCTATCTTGACTTCCGGGATGCATTGGGTAACCAGCACGATAGTTGTTGTGACGAAGTTTTCCTCCGATATCAGGAAACGTTTATCACCTTCCGTCAGTCTGCCGTTCTGACGGAAGACACAACAGACTATTCATGTGTATAATTCAGACTGAAGAGTGTAAATAAAAAAAAAATTAAGCTATTAATATAACTGGAAAAAAATAACATTGAAATTAAATCAACTTTATGGGGATATAACAAGATCTTTGTCCAGTTGTGGGTGGTTGGCCTTGGCTGTGTTGAGACGGGAAATATCTTCACTGCCAACCTTGTTATTGGTGACCTTCAAGTTAACTTCAAGTATACAGTCGTCCTCCCATCCCTTACATCTTCACGCCCTTAAACCCCTGAATTATGTTTTCCTGACACATATAAGAAGGGAAAGAAATATAAACACACACACACACACACACACACACCTGCAGTCAATTTTCATTCAGTTACAGATTGCTCATGTGATAATTGTAAACTGAACTGTGTGTGTGTGTGTGTGTGTGTGTGTGTGTGTGTGTGTGTGTGTGTGTGTGTGTGTGCGCTTCCTTGATTTTTACCCCCTCATACGCAATGTTTTTATGTATACTGTAGAACTTCTCTCTCATTGGTTAACGAATCACCAATCAGACGACTGTATGTTGCTCGTGGGATGCTTGTGTAGGACAAGAGGGTACCAGTTTACCTTCATGCATCCTAATGTAGTTCCTGGTAAAGGGTTAAAGTCATCGTACTCAAGGGGTTAAAGTCCTCGTACTCAAGGGGTTAAAGTAATTGTTCTCAAGGGGTTAAATTAATCGTTCTCAAGGGGTTAAAGTAATCGTACTCACGCTGCTAAATTCATAGTACTCAAAAGGCTAAATGTATAGTACTCAAGGGGTTAAATTTAGAGTACTCCAGAGGTTTAGACCTTGTGTATAATTCAGATTGAAGAATGTAAATAAACGAAAATTTAAGCTGTCACAAATAATGACTCTTGCGTCAACATGGTCGACTCGTGCCAGAGGGAGTGAGCTGGGAGTTACTGGATGAGTTGGGTGTTACTGGATGAGTTGGGTGTGAGCTAGGAGTTACTGGATGAGTTGGGTGTGAGCTAGGAGTTACTGGATGAGTTGGGTGTGAGCTAGGAGTTACTGGATGAGTTGGGTGTGAGCTGGGAGTTACTGGATGAGTTGGGTGTGAGCTGGGAGTTACTGGATGAGTTGGGTGTGAGCTGGGAGTTACTGGATGAGTTAGGTGTGAGCTGGGAGTTACTGGATGAGGTGGGTGTGAGCTGGGAGTTACTGGATGAGTTAGGTGTGAGCTGGGAGTTACTGGATGAGTTAGGTGTGAGCTGGGAGTTATTGGATGAGTTGGGTGTGAGCTGGGAGTTACTGGATGAGTTAGGTGTGAGCTGGGAGTTACTGGATGAGTTGGGTGTGAGCTGGAAGTTACTGGATCAGCTGGGAGTGAACTGAGGGTGAGCTGGGAGGGAACTGAGTGTGAATAGGGTAATTAAGCTGGTTGTGGGTCAGGTGTGAGCTAGGGGTAAGCTGGGAGTGAGTTGGGAGTGGAGTGGGCTGGGAGTGATGGGCGTGTGATCTTGTTATTCTTCCTCCCTGCCAAGTTGTTTATACAAGACATTAAAATCTATGAAAAATTTGCCCTCTATTCTACACTGGATTTCCCCCCCCCCCTCTACAACACTCGATTTCCTCACTAGTTTAACATACTCTAGATATATTTTCCCTCTATTGCAACACACACACACACACACAGTCAAGACGTCACACAGAGAACGACGTATTGCATCATTTACGTCACATGACACTGGCATTTCTGGTTTCAGGAAAAATATAAACAGATAAATTAAACCTTGAGATTACACACACACACACACACACACACACACACACACACATACACACACACACAGAATCCCTCACTGGCTAGAAGATGTCTGGTCCCAAAAATATGATAAAGGGAATAAAATAAATAATACGATAATCAATGGCAGTTTGGAAATTTAGTTAAGTATACAATAGGTATGTATAAAATATTAGAAGGTTAGTTAAGTTCAAATTTTTGTGGCGGGACGATTGGATGCTTCGTATTACCAGGCGCAACACTATCCTCACTTGTTGATGTGCGAGGTCTTCCACAAGTGAGAAGGACAATGGTGGTTTTATTATCAAGCATTCGTGACAATCTCCATGTAATGCAGTGTGTATACGTTGTTGTTGTTGTTGTTTTTTGAGACACCCTGTATTTTGTATATTTTCGGTGAGGGTAGAAGAAGGTAAACAAAAAGTAAACAAAAAGTAAACAAAAGCTTATTTACGCTCTAGTTCGACACTGTACCAAACTGAGTCACCAATGGATAAACAAATAATTCGGAGATTTTTTCTAGTAATTCCGTGTCTCGAGGGTGTACAGGGACTTGTGTTTGTGACTGTGGTGAGGATCATATGTTTAGCCATTCAATTTATTTCATCTGATGATTAAACACCCCTCACACTAGCTAGGGGTTAGATTAGGTAGAGTCAAGTTAGGTTAGTAAGTTTGGTCAAGTTAGGTTGGGTAAGGGGAGGTTTGATTAGGTTAGGTTAGGTTAAGTTTGATTGGGGGTTAGGTTAGCGTTGAGATATTTAAACATCGGGTGTAATAAACCGGGGTCTAATGTTTATAATAATGGTCCCTGTACAGACAAAGCACAGAGAAAGAGAGAGAGAGAGAGAGAGAGAGAGAGAGAGAGATCAGGTGTTAGTTACAGGCCCGTCACGCAAAACCCAAATTTAGTGTATTCCATGGCAAGCGGCAGGAAAGATGCAGATGACAGCAGCGACACACATAGAGTGATGAGCCAACACCCACCTTCAGTATGTGAGGAGAAACATAACAACACCCACCTGCCTGGAGTATATTTCTGGAGGGATGCTTGCCACTACCGTCTCGTCTAGTATGTAAATTATTATCATGAGAATTAAAAATAATTGAGGGTGGGCATTATTACAAGAACACACCTCTTTTATATCCTCCCTCTCCCCCCATCACCTCTGTTTTTTTGTGTGTATGTATGTGCGTTTATGTTTTTTTTTTACATATACATAAACAGACAGAAAGACAAGCTAGCAAACACAAACATCAACATCATAAAATAACACTTCCCCCCAAAAAATTCACTGAAAAAAAACAAAAACAAAGTAAAGGTGTAAAGCCAAATACTGGGGCAAACGAAGCACGTGAGAAATGCCCACATGACTTCATATCGGTGGCGGGAAGTGTGCCAAGTCCGCAGGTGGTCGGTGGATCGTCCGCTTGAACCTCACTCCTGTAAACATCAATTTTACTTCAATGTCTGGAATCTTGAACGAAATTCTCACTAATCATCGCCTCTGAGGGGCTTTAACATTCACCCTCCTCAAGCCAGAGTCAAAGCTCGGTTAAAAATACACCCACTGAATCGAGTAATGCACAGTACATAGTTGGTGTTTGTTAGGTGAAGTGATCTACCCAGCCTAGCCTATAGTATACTCTATGTAGCCTAACTGTGTTCCCTTGAGTCATAAAGCGATTTTGGCGCCTCTTGTTGTGTTTGGCACTTGTGGGTTGTACCCGGGTATTTTAGGAAGTGTGTAAGGAAATTCTATGTAAACACCAAGTTACATTTTTTAGAGGTGTTTTATGCTTGATTTTTTTGTCTTGCTGTCATATATATATATATATATATATATATATATATATATATATATATATATATATATATATATATATATATATATATATATATTCCCCTCTCCGTCAGTCACTAGTTGTCTCAGGCCACCTGGATAAAGCAGGAAGTGCATGGGGTATATGGTATAATTAGACACAGGAATGTTGAATGCGTAATAGCTCACAGGGACAGCTATACATGTACACACACATCCCGCTAATCGTACCCACATGCACAGACGGTATGCACCTTCCAAAACACACACACATGTACACCAAACAGTATAATTGTATATGTATACAGAAAACATTTTAAGAACCTACACAAATCCAGTTTAAATATACAGGCGTGATGCAATAGCTATCATCGTTGACTGCACGCGAACGTTTGTAAATTATTGCGCATTTCTCTGCACAGGGACTGGGTATCACGCCAAGCTGAGGGATAATGGCTCAGTGGGCTGGGATGTGGCGCCTCTGGTTAGCGGTACTGTTGTTGGAGGTTGGGCAAGATTACTGGTTTGAACGAGTGCAAAATGATAGCGTTTCTGTTGCTAGGATAATTTACAAGAGGCATACTGATTATATTTCTCGTGTATTTGAATTTATAAGAGCATACTGATTACCTTTCTAGGGTAATTTGATTTAAAATATGCACCCAGATTACATTTATAGGTGAATATAATCTATGTAAAATACTTTTATTATTACAGCATACGAAACACGATTTAATTTATCATATAATTAACCAGAATGAAAATTGGTCCCCCCTTTTAATTAACCATAATAAAAATATAATTACTATTTAATTACCCAGAATGAAAATTAACCCGGTAATCAATTAACTAGAATAAGAATTTAATTATTGATTCAGAGAGAATAATAGATTTTCAGAATTATCAGTTAGCTAGAATGGAAATTATATTATTTTAGGTAACCAGATTAAATAAGTAATTAATCAGAATATAAATTTTAATAAGCAGGTATTCGACCATACTGGAAATTTAATCACCTCATAATTAATTAGAATGGTAATTTAATCACGAGTTAATTAGCCAGATGGCATATTTATTCTTATCATCTTTATTCTTCAATTTATTTACATCAAGCGACTGTAAACACAAACAACAAGGGACTCTGTAAACACAAACAACAAGGGACTCTGTAAACACAAACATCAAGGGACTGTAAACACAAACATCAAGGGACTGTAATCACAAACATCAAGGAACTGTAAACACAAACATCAAGGGACTGTAAACACAAACATCAAGGAACTGTAAACACAAACATCAAGGGACTGTAAACACAAACATCAAGGGGCTGTAAACACAAACATCAGGGGACTCTGTAAACACAAACATCAAGGGACTGTAAACACAAACATCAAGGGACTGTAAACACAAACATCAAGGGACTGTAAACACAAACATCAAGAGACTGTAAACACAAACATCAAGGGACTGTAAACACAAACATCAAGGGACTGTAAACACAAACATCAAGGACTGTAACACAAACATCAAGGACTGTAAACACAAACATCAAGGGACTATGCCCCTAAGCATCAAGGAACTTTATAAAACACTAACATCATGGGACTGTAAGCTTACAAACATCAGGGACTGTAAACACAAACATCAGGACTGCTAACACAAACATCAAGGGACTGTAAACACAAACATCAAGGACTCTGTAAACACAAACAACAAGGGACTGTAAACACAAACATATCAAGGGACTGTAAACGCCTTACAAACATCAAGGGACTGTAAGCACAACACAAGGGGCTGTAAACACAAACATCAAGGGACTGTAAACACAAACATCAGGGGCTATAGCTTTGCATCAAGGAATGCAACACAAACATCAAGGACTGTAAACACAAACATCAAAGGACTGTAAACACAAACATCAAGGGACTGTAAACACAAACATCAAGAGACTGTAAACACAAACATCAAGGGACTGTAAACACAAACATCAAGGGACTGTAAACACAAACATCAAGGGACTGTAAACACAAACATCAAGGGACTGTAAACACAAACATCAAGAGACTGTAAACACAAACATCAAGAGACTGTAAACACAAACATCAAGGGACTGTAAACACAAACATCAAGGGACTGTAAACACAAACATCAAGAGACTGTAAACACAAACATCAAGGGACTGTAAAC
>NW_024757186.1:0-6256 GCF_018991925.1 Homarus americanus
GGTGTAACATCTTTGTCAGTGGTGATATGAGCTTCATAACCCTTTATATCATCCTGTCCCTTTACAAATAAAATCTTGTATTTTTCAGGCAATTTCTCAAGACCTGGAACACTGTTACACATTCTAACACTAAATATCTCCTTCCAGTCCATCTCAAGTTCACACAACCAGTTCTTACCTAACAAAGTTGGTCTATTCACATAACTAGCTATAATTAATGGCAACTTTAAATTCTGATTTTTGTACTTTACCTCACACTCTAATTTACCTTCTGTGTTCAAAATCTCTCCAGTATAAGTTCTCAACTTGACACCTGGGTCTTCTAAAGGCACATGCGCAAATAGTTTCTCATACATATCTTTACTCATTATGGAGAAATTAGCTGCAGTATCCACTTCCATGGTTACAGGTGTGTCATTAATACACAAGTGCACATTATACCTATGTTTAACTTTCTCTTCACGACTGGTGTAAATAGTAAACACATGGGCACTCTCATCATTATCAGATCCAAAATTACTAACACTCTCATGAATACTGTTTTTCATTTCCTTCTCTCCATCTTCAACGGCATATACTCTACATTTATCACTTCTACAGGCAAGAGCAATATGTCCAAAACGTTGACAATTGTAACATTTTGAATTCTTGAACTTACACTGAAAGCTTTCATGTTTCCCTCGGCACCTCTTACATTTTAAATCAGCATGTGTTCCTTGTTTTGTGGTATACTTATTCCTTTTAGCTACAGTTACTTTACACACTGAGCCACTACTGCCAACTGTTTCACTACCAGCATTGGGAACAAATTCTCTGGTGTTTTTCTCGGCCAATTCCATGCTTGTAGCTATCTGACATGCACTTTCAAAAGTTCAGTTAGTGGTGTTCATTAACTTATTCTGTATTTTTTCATAATTCAGGCCTATTACAAACCTGTCTCTTAGAGCTCGGTTCAAGAACTTCCAAAGTGACAGTGAATGGATAACTTCTTCAAAGCTACTATATAATTACTTACTGATTCATCTTTACCTCTATCTCTGGTGCCAAATCTGTAACTTTCAGCGATCTCAAGTGGAGCAGGATCAAAATGTTGCTTCAGAATCTTGGTAATCTGAATCAGTGAGGAGTCCTTGGGTTTGTCTGGAGTAAGCAGATTGACCAGAGTAGAATAAATATTAGCTCCTACCTCTGTCAAAAAGATTGCTTTCCTTTTCTCTTGAAGGACTTTCTTCTTCTGAGCATCACCTCCGTCGTCCATTAATTCATTTGCCAGAAAGAAGAAGTCCATTCTCTCACAATATGATGTGAAATCTTCCTTGTCTGCATCATACTCCCCCCAATCGTCCGATGTATCCACTGACGCCAGCCATGGATGCTCTCTTCACTTAAATTCTCCAGGTTCAGAGTAGCCTTCCCTTCAGTGGTCACTATCCTCTCTTCAAGGACTTCACCAACACTTTGTGAATCCCATCCTCGTCGCCAGTGTAGTATCTTGCGTTATTTAGTGGGAGAATGACAAGCACATGGTCGGTCTGGCTGGGCTTTTATTCTCTGTTCTTGGTTACCAGTGCCTAACACATTTCGTGTTTATGCAAGCCTAAACACTTTCTGACTTTGGTAAGAAGTAATATAATATATAACATATATATTCAATAAAGGCAGCATATAAACATACATATATATAACACTATGTATTAAGGATTGTAAATTTGAATTCAATGGAGAATATTGTAGTGGACGTCTCCCCTACAAACTGTGTAGCACCCACCACCTGCTATCACATTCCAACGTGCCGTTGCCTAGCAACGAAACTATTCACCGGCGACTTTCTGGGTTTTCCCAACATGACTCATAGCGGCTGCTGGGTATATAAGCTCTGTCTCTCCATTGAGATTCATTCTGACCAATCTTCTTGAACAAGCAACACCTCCTCCTCCGCCGCTGCCTGGCGGCCTCTCGCTTCTCCTCGCCTGCCTGGCGGTCCTCGCTCCCGCCAGCGAGCATGTCCTTCTCTGAGCTTCCTCACCAACCAACTCTCATTCTGCCCATTTTCCTGAACAAGCAACATCTCCAGCAAGCTCCACGCTGTTAACATTTCATTCAACCAGGAGGCCAGCAACAGGCAACATCTTCTCTAACGAAGCTCCTGCACATCTACCTCCTTCAACAAGCTACTCACCGAACGTCTTCTACGGAGCAGCTCCCCACCACACGGCATCTCCAGCACCAGACTGTCTATCATATAACTTATATATTATACAAGAAAACCACATTAGAGTTTCCTTCCATCCTGAGTGCTAGACAACTTTAATATCTCGATACCCCTACAACACGAAAGCGCTTGGGAACTTCGTGTTTTCTTTTTCCTTGTGGTTATCAGCATATATATATATATATATATATATATATATATATATATATATATATATATATATATATATATATATATATATGCAAGTAAATCACTGTATGTTGATGATGTATTATGTCTCTGGCCATGTAATGAGGACCTAAAAGCTTTCCTGCCACAACTTAACAACTTAGCCCCCTCGATCAAATTCACTGTGGAATTAGAGCAAGACTGTAAATTGCCATTCCTAGACTGTCTGATACACAAAATAGGTAACACTTTTAAGTTCAGTATTTATAGAAAACCAACTAATGTGTGTTCATACATTCATTATTATTCTGCCCACCATAATAGAGTCAAACAGTCAGTATTTTCAACAATGTTTTTACGTGCTTTGAGAATTTGCAAGTAAATCACTGTAGGTGCGCATGATCCAGGTATATGCTGATAATCAGCATATATATATATATATATATATATATATATATATATATATATATATATATATATATATATATATATATATATATATATATATATACAGAGGAGGGTGATATCAAGTCCACAATGGTCAGGTATTAGGTAGTGACCCTACTAATCTTCAAAAAGCACCGCAGCAGTCGGTAGTCAGGTCAGAGGGTAAGCTGACCCAACCTTCTCACCTGGTTACAAATCTTCTTAATTATGAAATTATCCAGTTTGTACATACCATTACTCAAATTCATGTTGACGGATTCGGTATGTTTAATGAGACTAGATTCTATAATGTTCCTACTGTCAATTGAATTACAAGGTAATATTAAGGAGGCATTATCCCAGTCAATGCAATGCTTATTATCCCTCAAATGAACAAACAGAGCATTGGATTCCTGGCCTGTCCTAACACTATATTTATGTTGTTTAAGTCTAGTTACAAGATCTTTACCTGTCTGGCCTAAGTAAAACATATTACATTCCTTGCAAGGAACTTTATAAATGCAACCAATTGTGTTGTTGGGGGAGTTCTTGATTAACATTTGTTTAACAGTGCATGAGTTTTTAAATGCCACATTGACGTTCCAGGTTTTTAGTTGTAAAGGGCTTGGGATCAGTTCTATAAAAAGTTTTCTTAGTAATGTTTAAGCATTTGTCTATGAAAGATCTAGGGTATTTAAGGTTTGAGCCAATATTATAGATATATTTATATTCCTCATCAATGAATTTCGGACTGCAAATTCTCAAAGCACGTAAAAACATTGTTGAAAATACTGACTGTTTGACTCTATTATGGTGGGCAGAATAATAATGAATGTATGAACACACATTAGTAGGTTTTCTATAAATACTGAACTTAAAGGTGTTACCTATTCTGTGTATTAGACAGTCCAGGAATGGCAATTTACAGTCATGCTCTAATTCCACAGTGAATTTGATCGAGGGAGCTAAGTTGTTAAGTCGTGGCAGGAATGCTTTTAGGTCCTCATTACATGGCCAGAGACATAATACATCATCAACATATCTAAACCAGACTGCTGAAGGTGGTAAAATATTACTTAATAGTTTCTATTCAAAGAATTCCATATATAGGTTACTGACTACCGACCGTTGCGGTGCTTTTTAAAGATTAGTAGGGTCATTACCTAATACCTGACCGTTGTGGACCTTATCTCACCCTTCTCTGTATATATACACCTTGTTTTGTACTTCTCCTTAATCTGTACTCACCCCTGAAGATGTGAATTACACGAAAGCGCTTGGGAACTTCGTGTTTTCTCCTTTCCTTGTGGTTATATATATATATATATATATATATATATATATATATATATATATATATATATATATATATATATATATATATATATATATATATATATATATATATATATATATATATACAAAGAAATGACTGCAGTCAGTGTGTTAGCTTATGAGTTAGTGAGTGTAGGCGCAGGAGGCGGGAGGGGGTGTGCACAGGGTTGCCAGATGGCCGTTCCCACGGCCAAATTTCTCTAATTAGGCAGTAAAAAACTTCGCCTGGCCATGAAAAAATGGATGGTCACGGCCAAACTATTTGGCCGTATTTTGGCCGAATTTTGTAAAACACGTATTAATTCCTCATCTAGTGGATTTTGAAGAAAAATCTAGCAGATTTTCAAATTTCACAATGAAAATACTGGCTCAGTGACCTGACATTGTCACGACCTCACCTAATCAGTGACCTCACCTTTTCACATGTTTATGTGACCTACTGAGCTGACTGATCCTTCTAGTTACTGTTATATATATGTATGTTTATATGCTGCCTTTATTGATTATATATATATTATATATTATGTTACTTCTTACCAAAGTCAGAAAGTGTTTAGGCTTGTGTAAACACGAAATGTGTTAGGCACGTTGTAACCAAGAACAGAGAATAAACGCCCAGCCAGACTGACAGTGTGCTCGTCATTCTCCCATTAAATAACGCAAGATACTACTGTACACTGGCGACGAGGATGGGATTCACAAAGTGTTGGTGAAGTCCTTGAAGAGAGGATAGTGACCACTGAAGGGAAGGCTACTCTGAACCTGGAGAATTTAAGTGAAGAGAGCAACCATGGCTGGCGTCAGTGGATACATCGGACGATTGGGGGGAGTATGATGCAGACAAGGAAGATTTCACATCATATTGTGAGAGAATGGACTTCTTCTTTCTGGCAAATGAATTAATGGACGACGGTGGTGATGCTCAGAAGAAGAAAGCCCTTCAAGAGAAAAGGAAAGCAATCTTTTTGACAGAGGTAGGAGCTGATGTTTATTCTACTCTGGTCAATCTGCTTACTCCAGACAAACCCAAGGACTCCTCATTGATTCAGATTACCAAGATTCTGAAGCAACATTTTGATCCTGCTACACTTGAGATCGCTCAAAGTTACAAATTTGGCACCAGAGATAGAGGTAAAGATGAATCAGTAAGTAATTATATAGTAGCTTTGAAGAAGTTATCCATTCACTGTAACTTTGGACACTTCTTGAACCGAGCTCTAAGAGACAGGTTTGTAATAGGTCTGAATTATGAAAAAATACAGAATAAGTTAATGAACACCACTAACTTAACTTTTGAAAGTGCATGTCAGATAGCTACAAGCATGGAATTGGCTGAGAAAAACACCAGAGAATTTGTTCCCAATGCTGGTAGTGAAACAGTTGGCAGTAGTGGCTCAGTGTGTAAAGTAACTGTAGCTAAAAGGAATAAGTATACCACAAAACAAGGAACACATGCTGATTTAAAATGTAAGAGTTCAAGAATTCAAAATGTTACAATTGTCAACGTATTGGACATATTGCTCCTGCCTGTAGAAGTAATAAAGGTAGAGTATATGCCGTTAAAGGTGAGAGAAGGATATGAAAAACAGTATTCATGAGAGTGTTAGTAATTTTGGATCTGATAATGATGAGAGTGCCCATGTGTTTACTATTTACACCAGTCGTGAAGAGAAAGTTAAACATAGGTATAATGTGAACTTGTGTATTAATGATACACCTGTAACCATGGAAATGGATACTGCAGCTGATTTCTCCATAATGAGTAAAGATATGTATGAGAAACTATTTGCGCATGTGCCTTTAGAAGACTCGGGTGTCAAGTTGAGAACTTATACTGGAGAGATTTTGAACACAAGGTAAATTAGAGTGTGAGGTAAAGTACAAAAATCAGAATTTAAGTTGTCATTAATTATAGCTAGTTATGTGAATAGACCAACTTTGTTAGGTAAGAACTGGTTGTGTGAACTTGAGATGGACTGGAAGGAGATATTTAGTGTTAGAATGTGTAACAGTATTCCAGGTCTTGAGAAATTGCTTGAAAAATACATGATTTTATTTGTAAAGGGACAGGATGGTATAAAGGGTTATGAAGCTCATATCACCATTGACAAAGAT
>NW_024757187.1:0-19026 GCF_018991925.1 Homarus americanus
CTGCCTTCAGATGTTGCCCGACACCGGCGCTGATGCCAGGTCATCGGTCCCCAGCATTTGCGATGCTTGGGGGTCTCTCCAAGCGATCTAGGACTGCTCTCCCCGAGGACCTCTTGTCACGGTAGATGGTTCACAGATGGCCCCAGCCCTGGGTTCACTTATGCACATGTCACCTTTGGCAACAGGTCGGCCAGGCCTGGATTGACGTGCATAACGGTGTCCCGACTCTTGCGGTCCTGCCAGACATTGTCAAGAGTTGGCCATCATCTCCCAGGACTCCCAACACCGATTCTCGAGGTAAATTACGCCAACAGGGTGCATGAAGGAGCAGCAACTACCCTGCTGCCGCCCTCCCCTACCTTCTGGCCAGTGACACCTCTCCTTCGGTAGTTGTCCCGCTGCATCACGTCCCCACGCCCTGGCTCGCCTTCACGACAGTCACCGTGGAGCTGAGGCCACCAAACGACGCACGACAGACTGTGTTCCGGCCTGGCATCGACCCCGACATTCCAATGCTGTCCAGGTGTAAGCCCTGCCACGTATTACAACCCAGCCAGCAGCAGGTACCCTTCTGCGAGGAACAACAACCCCACCCGCCCCTTTGAGTCTGTGTCGGCCGACTTTTTCTGTGTGTCAGGAAAGTCCTTCCTGGTTATCGTCGACCGTCTCTCTTGGCCGGTTGTCATCAAGGGCGGTAATGACACGACGTCTGCCGCCACATCACGCAAGTTCCGCCACTACTTCCGTGACGTGGGCGTTCTGTACGCCTGCGAACCGACGGAGGGCCCCAGTTCACTGCCGACTTTGCTGTGTTCCTCGACCGATGGGGAGTCCGGCATGTGTTGTCATCGCCCCATTTACCCGCAGTCCAACGGCCACGTTGAGGTTGCTGTCAATCCCTGAAGCACCTCATCCTTAAGGTGGCCCTTCTGGGAATATTGACGCGAGGCCTTCCGACCGGGCCTTGAACTCCGCCAACACACCCAACTACACCGGACGCCCCTGCCCAGGTTTTATGGACGCCCCTTCGTTTTGTGTCCCGTTTCACCCTCAATCCTTCTCCAAGGAGGGCAGCCACAGAGGATCATGACGCCGAGCCGCCGAACGTGTTCAGGACGTCGTCGCCTCGCCACAAACGCACGGCCAGCCCCCAGGTTGAGTGTCGGCACCAAGTCCGTTCAGGACCCGACCTCCCTACGGGGGACAAAGTAGGCGAGTCATGGGTCTCGCAGGTCACGGGACTACACAGGTGCGGTTACCCAGTGGTCGTGTGTGTGGAGGAACCGCCGTTTTCTCCGCCCCGTAACAATGCCGTAGGCGTAGTCATGGGTCCGGCAGGTCACGGGACTACCAGGTGGTTACCCAGTGGTCGTGTGTGTGGAGGAACCGCCGTTTTCCGGCCCCGTAACAATGCCTTCTGCTGACCCCGCCACCAGTGTTGAGTCCATACCTCCCAGTGATGAAGTCCTCGACGCCTGTAGAACGGATCCAGAAGAAAGGTCCGCTCAAGACTTTGCTATGAGCGTATGGGGAGGGAGGATGTGTATTATGTATGCTGATTATGTATTATGTATGTATATTATGTATGTTCCATTTATATTTATTCAGCCTATAGCAGCGAAATGTTATTACCATATCCCACACGCTTAATTAATGTGCCTGGCGACGTATGGAAGCTGCTAATGTATCACTTGCCATACGTCGTCTATGGCAGTTGACCAAGCTTAGCTAGAGCAGTGCTACCCACCTCTCTGTGTACATACTCTTATCCAGTAAACCGAACCTACAAACTATACAGGTGTTTGTGTTCTCTCCTGTATATAGAACTTATTACCCAGAACACCTAACAATATTCACTTCAACGACTGAGGTGTTGGTAACGGCTGGGGACCTGTAGGAGGAGGTCATAGGGCAAGTGAGGATGTAGTTTGAGAGGGTGTGAGAGTCGGTTGCCCACAAAATTTACAAACAGTGCGGCCAGGCTCAGGGTTGCCAATGTACTAGGCATAGCGAAGTACAGTGGGGGTGGTGGAGGTGATATGGAGTGGTAGGACAGGTACAGTAGGGGTGGAGGGAACGCACATAGGCATTGACAATATTGAGGGACATACCTTTTAGTGTGATTGTGATGGCGTGTGCGTCGTTAGTGTCGGCTTCAAGGGGGACGTCGAGAGGTTGGTAGGGGACGTCCTTCTTGGCGTAGATACGTAGTCCACTAGCATGTCCGCATGGTGGTCAATTGATGTGGAGAACTGGAGTGGGTGGGCCCCAGGTGCCGGCATGCCAGTGGGGACGGAGAGCCGGGGTTGGTGTCCTCGGGTCCATGAGTGCGCGGTGGGTGGACGGGGGCAGCCGGAAACAGGGCAGACTCTGTGGGGACGCCAGCAGTGGAGCCAGGCGGCGGTGGATTAGGCCGTGAGCATGAGGGGCACACGGGGGCTACCAGGTTGTGACTGGGTAGCAGCTGAAAGCAGGGGTAGTCTGTGTAGGTTGGTCGTACTTTTAATGTGTACAGGCGGAAGTGATTCGCTTGACCCCAAGTTCACTTTTAGCATAGTTAAGTATCCTGAGTCACTAATGGTGTGGGGTTGCTTCTCGTACTTTGGAACTGGTGATCTTGTTGTGCTACCTAGGAATGTGATGATGAACCAATTTAACTAATTGGAGCTGCTTTGTGATTATTTGCCCAGGTCTTCTAAGAAATGCCGCGCTGATGGATGGTACCCCTTGTCACACAGCAAAATCTGTAATACAACGGCTTGTTGACTGTCAGGTAGATTTCATAAGTGATTGGCCAAGGAATTTGCCTGACCTTAACCCGATAGAAAATTTGTGGAGCACTATCAAGCTTCGTCTACAAGGCAAGGACACAAATACCTCCCCCAAGCTGTAGGCAGCCATTCGTGAGGAGTGGAATAATTTAGACCCACAAATAATCCACAACTTGGCAGTCAGTTCCTTCACGCCTGCAGGAGTGTATCAAGAGAAAAGGGAGGCCTATAGACTACCGGAAGTTTGGTACCTTCTCCGATTAATTTTTTATTAATATTTCATCTTGTTGTTTATGTTTATGTTTTCAGCTGGATGAGAGTAATCTGTTGTTATTCTTTGTAAATTTATTCCATTTCATGTTAAAATAATAGCACTGTGAGATTATATTTTGAAGCTATCTCTGACTATAATAACAGTTGAGTAAACACACGCACACACACACGCACACAACATTATCCCGTCGGCAACATTGTCAATAAGAAATACATGTTGAATTTATACGCGGCACTAATAAGTATTTCACACAGGAATCTGTCGGTATGGGAGTCTAGGCCTCAGTAGTTGCCCGACCTCCACCCAAGGGACACGCCCCACCCCCTCTTTCCGTTATTAAAATGGTAAATATACGTATAAGCGAGAACCCCTTATGCTGATAAGTGAGACACGTTCATTTAGAATAAAAAAAATATGAATAAAGAACAAAATTTTACATTTTAGGCGAGAAGTGCAGGAAATTGGACTTTCAAATGAGTTGATGAATTAGGACGAAAAAAAAAAGCAGAAACTCAAGATCAAATTAATATGTAACTAACGACAAAATAAACACAAATAACGGGTAATGACCGTTAGGGTTATGGCAAAATGTAAAAAAAAATAATAGTAAAACAAAATTAATGATTATTGCACGTTTTTAATGTGCAATAATCATATTCTTTTTTTTTTTTTTTACTATTTTTTCTATATTTTTTTTTACACTACTGAGAGGATGTTTATGTCCTTTTTTTCAAAATTCAGATTATGGATAATATGTTTTGGGACAGATTCAAAGAGCTGGGGTGTCACATAAGGCTTTCGGGTGCAATTATGTTGTTCAAGGTTCAGTGATCATCAGTTACCCACAAACACTCACTGCATTACTTTACCCACGACTCATGACTCGTGTGTAGGAAGGAACACCTGGATGGTAAGCCTATTGTCTGGTTCAAGACAATTTAGGTTTGGTTAATCACAGGTGTAAGAACATCAAAACACAGTTGAGCTCACAGCAGCCCTCACGAACCACATAATAGCTCAGAACGCAACAAGGGAGGTTGATCCAGTGAAGTAAACAAGATTCGAAGGTCCACTACGACAGAACGACAGCGCGGCCAAAGTGATAAGTTGCAGCAACTGTTGCTGCAAGTACCAGAGAATTAAAAAAAAAATAGCTATAGCACAGGAAGTGGGCGCCTCGAACTGATTTACTACGTTACCGATAAGGGCAAATGGTTTCAGTCTCGATAAACAAGAATTTACAGATACCAATGCTCTGAGGTACGGTAGGCCAGTAGAAGGTTTGCCCTCCCAATGCGTGTGTGGCTCTTCCTATGACGTTGATCACGCCATGGTGTGCAAGAAAGGGGGCTTCATATGCATGATGCATGACGAAGCAAGGGCTCTCACAGCAAATATGTTGAAGGAAAACTGCCGTGATGTCGGGGTAGAACCGACCCTCCTTCCATTGGACGGTGAGAATTTCCAACATAGGACTTTAAACACATCCAACGAAGCCCGTGTTGACGTCAGTGCCCGAGGATTCTCGAGACCGGGAGAGCGAGCCTTCTTCGACATCAGAATTTTTTATCCCAAGGCCGCATGTCACCATAACTTAGCTCTCGATGCTGCACACAGGAGGAATGAGAACGACAAGATAGGGGCTTACGGGGAGAGAATTCAGAACGTTGATCAAGGCAGCTTCACTCCTCTGGTGTTCACAACCTCTGGTGGGATGGGACCAAGTGCAAGATGCTTCCACGCCAGACTCGCGGAGGTACTATCCGAACAGAAGCAGCAGCCCAGAAGTTATGTTACAGCCTGGATGAGATGTCGACTGTCCTTCTCTCTCCTTAGGTCTGCTTTGCTCTGCCTCAGGGGAACGAGAGCATCGGCCCCAGTGCCGACAACAGTTGCAAATATTGACTATGAGGCAATAGTCATTGAATGCTGCATAGATCTGCGGCTCAACTAACTCAACACAGCTAGGATAGCTACTTATGTACTAGGATATTAAATTTTAAGGTAATAAAATGGTGGCGAAGGTATGGCTATTGAGGGAGGCTGGAGGCCAATTAAGAAAAAATAGTAATAATAATAATGATAGTAATAATAATAATAATAATGATAATAATAATAATAATAATAATAATAATAATAATAATAATAATAATAATAATAATAATAATAATAATAATAATAATAATAATAATAATAATAATAATAATAAATTGCTACTTCCATTACCAAGGAAATAACACACATCTCTTATACCCACAGACAGGACAGTGATACACCACAAGCACGGACCCAACACCTACCTACTGTAGCGGATTCATCTGTTCACAGGTACAGTAACACCCAGTTGACCCTTATTAACACACCTTATATAACATCATGAATGGAGAACAGACCAATTAATGATCCAACAGAGCAGAGTACAGTTGGGTAATTAAGATAAAAAAAAATTGACGAGGTCCTAAAAATAAAATCAGCAAACTATAAAAAAAAGGTTAATGGGAAGTAATTAAATCAAGACTAAGTGAAAGAAAAAATTTAAATTCTTCAGTATAATTTTTTTACGAGTAATACGATTATGTTTACTGATGGCAGTTATTAATTGGCCATTTATCATTAATATTTTGTTGTGCTCATGAAAGTTAGTTAATATATTTTCTGTACCTAATTAATCTTTTTTTTTAATGAAGACTTTGCTTTCGTGTGTTCAATATTATAGGCGTAGGTTAGGTTCGGTTAGCTTAGGTTAGGTTGGGTTAGGTTAGGTGGGGAAGAAGCAAGACTTGGATTCTCAATGGTTCTCAAGTCAAAATTATCGTGAACTGGTTTTGTAATCCTGCCGTCAC
This sequence comes from Homarus americanus, assembly GCF_018991925.1. Taxonomy (NCBI): domain Eukaryota; kingdom Metazoa; phylum Arthropoda; class Malacostraca; order Decapoda; family Nephropidae; genus Homarus; species Homarus americanus. The sequence goes on from NW_024757187.1 coordinate 5,889, forward strand.
TAATTCCTGTTTATTTCCTATTCGCTTTCCTCATTATCTTATGCATGTCTCCTTCTCTGTATTCCTATCCCTCTCATAAATCTCCCTTTATCATCTTTTCGTGTTTTTTTTGTGTGTGTCCTTCTGTTTCTCAATACCTGCTTAACTCTCGTTTATTTCCGTCATTCTTTCCTTCCTGTTTTAATTTATTTATTTTTTTCCCATTTTTACTCATTTTCATACTTTTCATTTTTCTTTGCTCATTTCGGTTTTTGTTCTCTCCCTTCCCCTTTCCTATATTCTATCACCAATCCTTACTTCTCTCTCTCTCTCTCTCTCTCTCTCTCTCTTGCCTTGCCTGCCCCTCTTTCTGTGTGTTTCTCCTTGTCTTCTTCCCTTCCTCCCATCCCTTCTCCCCCTTCCTCCCTCCTCCTCCCGTATTCCACCCCCCTCCCCACACACAAATTATTCACCACACCCACACAGGCAAAATACCGACCAGTACAGTTTGAGACATTTCGACCCTCGCCAAACTTTAACAGCATTAGGTGGGTACTGGAGTGGGTGCACCGCTAAGCCGGGATAGCGACGTGTACCTTCCCTCCACCAGATTTGCTCTCAGGATTCACACGATTTATAAATTATCTAATGAGTGAGGGAAGTGGTGGTGTTATTTGTCCTGTTTTAATGTTGTTGGGTTTATGTCTGTCTGTTTATATTTATAGTGGGGTGCAGTGTTACGTTGTTTGTCCATATCTACAGATACATGGTGGCTTATCCCACATGTATCTTTGTGAGCACTGAGGGATAGAAGATAGTACCTCACCTGTGACCTACAACGGTTGAGTTCTTTGACCTTAGTTGAAGTCTTAGAGTTGACATTTTCAACTCAGGTTCTTATTGTACTGTTGACCTTTGTAGAATTATCTGTTCTTGTTTTATGAGTTTTTAAGGGAGAATTTGATATACTTACAAACATTATATATCAGTTTTATCAACAGGTTTATATTACACACACACACACACACACACACACACACACACACACACACACACACACACACACACACACACACACAAACAAAGTTTGGCAAACTCACACTAATGTTACAGACAGTGATCGAGGTTGGAAATAACTTAAGATAATTACAGTCTTGTGACCTCGCTAGTCTCAAAAGTTCGTAAGTTTTTTTTTATCTACCATGGAATAAGATAAAACAACTACTAATGTTAACTTAATACTGTTTTTGACGTCATTATGATCGCCATTTTTCTACCTCAGCTTAAGTGAGTCCCTTCAGTGCGCTTTCACATTTCCAGTTAAGAAGCTTTAAAAATCTAACCTTAAGAAATGAGTAAATTAATGACTTTTCGAAATAAAAATTAAAACAAAAACATCTAACCAATCATTTTAAGCCGAGTCGACCAAAACGGAGTCAAATTTACACTGACTCTACTGCGGGTATGAAAGTTTTTTTTTTGTTTTTTTTGTTTTTTTTTTTTTAAATGGCCTCCAGCCTCCCCCAATAGCCATACCTTCGCCACCATATTATTACCTTAATATTAAATATCCTAATACATAAATAGCTATCCTAGCTGTGTTGAGTTAGTTGAGCTGCATATCTATGCGACATTCAGTGACTGTTGCCTCATAGTCAATATCTGCAACTGTTGTTGGCTTTGGGACCGATGCTCTCGTTCCCCTGAGGCAGAGCAAAGCCGACCGAAGGAGAGAGAAGGACAGTCGACAATTTCTCTTGTCACCAGATATGAGAAGAAAGTAAGAACCTTTGAGAATGAGGAACTGTGAAGCATAAAACTCCTTAGGCGATGATGGGGGAGTGTTACAAGGTTAGGTGAGGGAGGAGGAAGAAGAGGACGGGAAGACGAGAAGAGAGGTGGAGGAGGAGAAGAGAAAGTGAATGGAGGGGGAATAAGAGGAAGAGGAAGGAAAGACGAGAAGAGAGGAGGAGGAGGAAGAGAAAAGAAAGTAAATGGAACGGGAAGAAGAGAAAGGGAAGTCGAATAGAGAGGAGGAATAAGAGAAGAGTTTTTTAGTTTAACAAATTTATTGACAAGGCTTGGAGTACAGTTTGCCTATTGTGAGTAATTCAGTCAGGTCTTGAGAAGAGAAAATTAATGGAGGAGACGAAGAGAGAAAGGAGAAGGGGGTGGAAATGATGAAGAGAGAAGGGAGAAGGAGGAGGAAGAGACGAAGCGAGAAGGGAGAAGGAAAGTGAAAACACGAGGGGAGAAGGAGAAAGGGAGGAGACGAGGGAAGAAAGAAGAAAGAGGAGGGAAGGAGATGATAATGGCTGCTATCAAAGGATGCCAAAAGTGTGAGAAAGACAAAGGCGTAGGGAGGAAGGATAGACGGATGGAAGGAGAGAGAGAGAAAAGACAAACAAACAGGGAGCAAGAGATGAAAATTTTTGCTGGAGAGAGAGAGAGAGAGAGAGATTGATAGATAGATAGACAGATAGATAGATAGAGAGCTAGATAGATGGCTTAATGAAAGATGAATAGATGGTGAGAAAACAGAACAAAATAGAGTTTTGCAACTCTCCTTTGGGGGGGGGGAATCTCTGCCATCGTGTACCTGTAGTGGTGAATGGCTCTGACGAGTGAAATAAAAACCAAAATATCCCTTGAGATATTGATTCTTAATGAGTCTTACAGTATTTTTTCCCTCCAGTAGGAAAAAAACAGGACGACAGTGTCAGAGATAAATAATTTTACCCACTCCATATTGTCGGTCATATTATCTTTGAGTAGAAAGTTAAGAAGGTTCGTTGAGCACCTTCTCACACCATTACTTAGAAGGAAAACAAAATGTACGAATCTCCGCGGATGTAGCAGGAAGGGAGACATACGGGCTCAGTCTTGTGATTTATTTTAGTGACTCATAATATGTTATTGTCAGTCTTAGTTATTAATATAATTATAATAAAAACTGACCAAATTAAAGCCAGTTACTTGAATAATGTTACAAGGTAATAAACCATAATAATTACTTCCTTTCTATTTCATAAAACAAAAGATTGGTAGAAATATATCTGTTGGCCACCACCAAACTGTGGCCGGGAGGACATGGTCAGATAATTCTGAAGCAGATAATTCACTTTACTTTTATTTGCGCCGAACACAGTTGTTGAAGCAAAGGTTTAACTTGTACTGTATATGCAGTAGAGCAAACTAACCCACCTCGTCAACTTGTGTATACACACATGAGCTATACGATCATACGTAAAAAATGCTTTCGTGCATTTTACGAAAACGTTCCAACAGTAACACAAACAAATGATCCACTGTATCCACCTTTGACCCGTGACTCAGTTAACTCTTAACACCTCTGATAGAGACCTTTAACTATAGACAGTATTGGCTTTTGACCCAGGATCCTGGTAGTTCATGCTAGCACTAATGTTTGACTCAGTAGTAATATAGTTTCATAACAAATGTGATATTGACCTGTGTGTCTACTGACGGCTGATATTTGCTGTTTGAATATTGACTTCCTGGATCGTATACCGCCGCTGACTGACCTTTTCCAGTTTTGTCATTAATCATTAGACCACCTCCGTATGAATTGCTTATCTCATATCACAGATGTTACGTTTTGTTTTGCGGAATCAGTAATTTTGCCATCCTAACCTAACCTAACCTTTTATTTTCAAGAGAAGACGACACAAATACTCGTCACAAAATCTTTGTCACAAAAACTTGAATTAAAACAAAAATCACAAAAAGCTTCAAATGAAAACAATGAAGTTTTCGAAAAATCTTTAATGAAAAAAGGGAAAATAAATTAACAACGAAAAATATATCACGGATAAAAATAATTAAAACAAAAATTCACAAAAAAGTATGAAAAAAAAAAACGCGAGCAAAAACACAAACATCCCCAAGGGTGTGACATGACTGATAGGATGAGGGTACTGTAACACGGTGCTGAGACAGACATGAAAAAAGATCTCAGGAGTGGGTGTGCTATGATCGAGGTGGACAAGAAGACGGTAATCATGTAAAAGCCAAACTTGGGCGCCAGTTCGATGAATCGCTCGTGGGGAGAAGGGGGGTGGGGGGGGGGGGGTTATGGAGAGGAAGGAGAAAAAGAAAAAGGGGCAAGAAGTGGCACGCCCTGACATGATCACAGCGACAGCCAGCCATAGCGACCAGCGCCTTCTAAACCGCTCACTTGTTTTTATGACCAAACTTTTCTCCCGGCTGAGATTTCCTCATCTGACGAGAGAGAGAGAGAGAGAGAGAGAGAGACCATCCGTCGGCGCCTGACGGATGGTACCGTTCCCCACTTCCCCATCCTCCACTCCCCTTCACCCACCGACACCATTCATCCACTCACCCTCCCCAGTCGGTGGGTCCTGTTACCTTCCGTTGTTGCCTGATGGTTGGTACCATTTTCCACCTCCCAGGATGGGTGAGAGGATGAAGGGTGGTGGATCATGGGTGAGGGTGAGTGGTCACACACACACACACACACACACACACACACACACACACACACACACACACACACGCACACGCATACACATACATACACACACACACGTCTCCCATATTACCACACACACACACACACACACATACACACACACACAGGTATGGAGTCTCTAAGTGGTCTCCAGATAAGGTACACGTTAATTCATATATCACCTTGCAGCCTGTGTGTGTGTGTGTGTGTGTGTGTGTGAGCAGCCACACACAGGGTGGTGAAATGCGTCTAGTGTGGCAACATTATGTAGTGATAATGTTCAAGCACTGCTTGCTCCCTCTCGTTTTCAGCTGCCGCCGCTGGCTAGCCCTCGTGGCAAACAGGGAAGCAACTTGCATAAGTCTTTCCCCTGCCAGTACACAGCCTATTCACCATCAAGACTCCTACTGTGTGTCCTTGTGGCTACACGCGGTAACTGGGTGCCTCGTGGGCCAAGGCTAGATCAACAGGGGATCTCGAAGTAGCAATGGGCCCCATAGGCACGACGCATAGGCCCACTGGCACGTGGACACGTCCTGGGGCCTACCAACCACAGCCCCGTTGCCTTCCGGATTAACCTTGGCAGGTATAAGGCTACGAGAGTAAACCCCTAACGAAAAATCTGCGGTGGAGCCTCGCATCAGGCAGACATGCTTACAGAACTTCATCAAGCCCCCAACGGCGGTATAGGCAGAAGAGGTGACCACCCCTCTCAATTAAGACCACCTCTCCTCTCTACAAAAAACAGACAGAGAGACAGAGAGACAGGCAGAGACCGACATTGTGGAAAGACAGAGAGGCTGAGACAGACAGAGAGACAGACTGACGGACAGACAAACAGAGATTGAGATACAAAGACACACAAAGACTGAGAGACAGACGGACAGAGACAAATACGAGATAAACAGATAGACAGACAGAGACAGATACGAGATAAAAAGACAGCCAGACAGACAGACAAACAGGCACAGACAAAGAGAGTTAGACAAATAGACAAACAAACAAAACAGACAGACATAGACTGACAGAAACTGGCAGACAGACAGACAGACAAATAGGCAGAGTCACTCAGAGGCAGACACAGAGACAGACAGACAGACTGACTGAGATAGTCAGACAGATAGACAGATTCACAGAAAGGTACGCTCAATGGTAGATACAGAGAGAGAGAGATATACAGACAGACATAAACAGACAGAGGCAGACAGTCAGACAGAAACAGGTATTCACACACATAGACAGAAAGACAGACAGAGAAAAGGAGACAGGCAGATAGACATGCAGAGACAAGCAGACAGACTGAAACAGACAACAGACAGACAAACGGACAGAGACAATCAGACACACAGCCAGACAGACAGATAGAAAGACGGACAGACAGATTGTCAGAGACAGACAGAGATAGACAGACACAGACAGACACACACACATCCAGACATCCAGACAAAGACATACAGACAGATAGACAGACAGAGTCAGTCAGTCAGTCAGAAAGACAGAGACAGAAAGATAGACCGACAGACAGACATACAGGCAGGTAGACACACAGGCAGACACACGCAGTGACAGACAGAGATACAGAAACACAGACAGACAGACAGACGGAAAGAGACAGACAGATACACAGACACATAGACAGACATACAGACATAGACAGACAGCGACAGACAGCCAGACATACAGAGACAGACAGACACACAGACATAGACAGAAGGACAGACAGAGAAAAGCAGACAGAGACTGACAGATAGACATGCTGAGACAAGCAGACAGACTGAAAAAGACAACTGACAGACAGACTGACTGAGACAGTCAGACAGACAGACAGAGAGACAGACAGAAAGACAGACAGGCAGATTGTCGGAGACAGACAGAGAGGAACAGAGACAGAAATACACGTAGACAGACAGATCGACAGACGGACATATAGACAGGCCGAGTCAGTTATTTAGAAAGACAGAAAAGACAGATAGGCCGACAGACATACAGACAGATAAACATAAGGCAGACAGACAGGCAGAGACAGACAGACTGACAGATATGACAGAGACAGACAAACGGTGATAGACAGACATACAGACACGTAGAAAGGCATAGACAGATAGTCAGACAGACAGAAACAGACAGACACACAGAGAAAGGCATACAGAGACAGACAGAAAGAAAGACAAACATAGAGAGACAAGCAGACAGACAGAGACAAACAAGAGACAGATGGAGAGACAGACGGACAGAGAAACTCAGACAGACAGATAGAGAGACAGACAGACAGACAGATTGTCAGAGACAGACAGAGATAGATAGAGACAGACAGACAGATTGTCAGAGACAGACAGAGATACAGAGATAGACAGACACACACGCAGACACACAGACAGACAGACAGACAGAGACAGACAGACAGATAGACAGACCGAGTCAGTGAGTCAGAAAGACAGTCAGACAGATAGACCGACAGACAGACATACAGACAGACAGATAAACATACAGGCAGACATACGCAGAGACAGACGAACAAAGACAGACAGACATACAGACATAGACAGACAGTCAGGCATACAGAGACAGACAGACACACAGACATAGAGAGAAAGACAGACAGAGAAAAGCAGACAGAGACAGACATGCAGAGACAAGCAGACAGACTAAAAAAGACAACTGACAGACAGACAGAAAGACAGACAGAGAGGGACAGAGACAGAGAGAAAGACACGTAGACAGACAGACAGCCAGAGACAGACAGACAGATAGACAGACAGACAGAGTTAGACAGACACAGGCATAGACAGAAAAACAAACAGAGAAAGGTAGACAGAGACAGATAGGCAAACATACAGAGACAAGCAGACAGACAGAGACAAACAACAGACAGACAGACGGACAGAGGCAATCAGACAGACAAACAGACAGACACAGGCAGCAGATAAACAGAGACACACACAGAGATAGACAGACAGACAGACAGACAGACCAAAAGACAGAAGGACAGAGACACACAGGTAGAGACCGACAGACAGACGGACAGAGACAGACAGGTAGAGACCGACAGACAGACGGACAGAGACAGACAGGTAGAGACCGACAGACAGACGGACAGAGACACACAGGTAGAGACCGACAGACAGACGGACAGAGACAGACAGGTAGAGACCGACAGACAGACGGACAGAGACAGACAGACAGGTGGAGGCAGACAGACAGAACAACAGACATATAGACAGACAGAACGACAGACAGACAGATAGACATACGGAGAAACAGAGACAGACAAACAGACGCAGACAGAGAATGACCGACAGACAGACAGACAGGCAGAGAGACAGACAATATATACAGACACAAACAGAGAGTGACAGACAGAATAAACATTCAGATAGGCAGACAGACAGACAGACAGAGGCTGACAGACAGACAGACAGAGACTGACAGACATAGGCAGACAGAGACCGACAGATAGAAACAGTCAGATATACACAGACAGACAAAAAATACAGACAGAGAAGCAGAGACTAACAGACAGAATATGCAGGTAGACAAACAGAGACTGATAGACAGACAGACAGACAGAGACAGAGAGTCTGGCAGACACAGAGAGACAAAATATACAGACAGAGAAGCAGAGACTGACAGACAGAATATACACATAGACAAGCAGAGCCCGACAGACAGACAGACAGATATGACAGAAATAGACAAACGGTGATAGAAAGACAGACATAGACAGTTAGACAGACAGACAGACAGGAACAGACAGAGACAGACAGACAGGCAGAGAGAAAGTCAGACAGACACAGACAGGCAGAGAGAAAGTCAGACAGACAGACAGACAGACAGACAGACAGACAGACAGATAGATACGAGATAAACAGACAGATAGAGACAAACAGACAGAGAGACAAACTGACACACAGATACTGACAGAAGCTGACAGACAAAAAGACAGACAGTCGGTGGGTCTTGATACCTTCTGTCAGCGCTTAATGGATGGTACCATTCTCCACCTCTCAGGATGGGTGAAGGATGGGTTGGGGGATGGGAGGGGGGACTCCACACCCTTCCCAGTCGGTAGGTCCTGATACCCTCCGTTGGCAACTGACGAACTAGGTACCACCGTCTAGCTCCGCCGGGACCAGGTCGAGGCTGGGCCCTGCCACTTGACCACTTGAACTGATCACTCGGGTGTGTGATTTGGACGCAATACTTACAAGAGTGTGTGTGTGTGTGTGTGTGTGTGTGTGTGTGTGTGTGTGTGTGTGTGTGTGTGTGTGTGTGTGTGTGTGTGTGTGTGTGTAGGTGTGTGTGTGTGTGTGTATGTGCGTGCGTTTGTGTTTGTGTATGTGTGTGTGTGTGTGTGTGTGTGTGTGTGTGTGTGTGTGTGTGTGTGTGTGTGTGTGTGTGTGTGTGTGTGTGTGTGTGTGTGTAGGTGTGTGTGGTGTAGGTGTAATAATAATAATAATAATAATAATAATAATAATAATAATAATAACAAACGGTTTATTAATAGAGTTGCAGCCTGTGGCTGAAAATATACAGACTTACATTTGATTTAGACATAATGATATAATATGCATTGAATACATTTACAGGGCTGTACAGTACATAAATCAGGAGTTGTTTATTATTTTAACAATAGATGGGATGGTGCTGTTCTTATATCCATCGGTGCGGGCTCTTATGGGCTGAATTTTGTTGTAGTGGCGGACTGCGCGAGTTGGGTGGGGGGCTGCAGGTGGCAGGAGGTGGCGATGGCGAGGGTGGTGCAGTAGTCCACGGCCAAACCTTTCCAGTGCTTGGTGGTGGAGGTCACTGAGGGATGGCATTTCCAGGGTGGAGAGAGCATTGGTGTAGCCGGAGTATTCTGCGCCGAGCATTATTCTGCAGGCCCTTTTCTGTACCTTCTCTAGCTGACGTTGTTGGGTGGAGTTGAGAGAAGACGACCAGGCTGGTGACGCATGCGTTAGTTTGGGGAGAATAAAGGCGTTGTAGATGGTCCTCAGCTCTGGCGTGGGTGTCCTAAGTGACCTAAGTCTTCGTAGCATGTAGAGACGGTACGAGACTGCCTTGACTGTGTTATTTACATGGGCCTTCCAGTCAAGTTTGTTGTCTATAGTTACACCCAGGAGTTTGGCAGACTGCACCAGCTGGAGAAGATGGGCACCCACTGTGACTGCTGGGGCTTGCACTGGAGTGGTGGCGGTATTGATGTGCATGACTACGGTTTTGGTGTGGTGATGGTGACCTTGTTCTCCGTAGTCCATGCCTGTAGCCTGTCCAGGGTGCCTTGGAGCGACGAGTAGTCTGGTGCGGTGTTGTCCACTGAAACCCCCACAGTGCAGTCATCCACGTACTTCCACCTGTGAGGAGTGTCCGAAAGAGCGTCGTTGATCAGGATGAGGAAGCACAGTGGTCCCATCTTGGTCCCTTGGGGAACACCGCAGGTGAGGTGTTGGAATGTAGAGACCAAGCCCTGATACCTCACTGCTTGGCGACGTCCACTCAAGAAATCAGTGAGCCATGAGACCAGGTTGGTGGGCAGCCCAAGTGCAATAGCCTTGTTGATAACAGTGCCGTGATCAACAAGGTCAAAGGCCTTCCTCTGTGTGTGTGTGTGTGTGTGTGTGTGTGTGTGTGTGTGTGTGTGTGTGTGTGTGTGTGTGTGTGTGGTGTGGTGTGTGTGTGTGTGTGTGTGTGTGTGTGTGTGTGTGTGTGTGTGTGTGTGTGTGTGTGTGTGTGTGTGTGTGTGTGTGTGTGTGTGTGTGTGGTGTAGGTGTAGGTGTGTGTGTGTATGTGTGTGTGTGTGTGTGTGTGTGTGTGTGTGTGTGTGTGTGTGTGTGTGTGTGTGTTTAACCAGTCCCCCCACCCACACCCTTCATCCTCTCATCCATCCTGAGAAGTGGGGAATGGCGACCATCCGTTAGGCAACAACGGAAAGTACCAAGAACCACCGACTGGGAAGGGTGAATGGATGAGGGGTGAGGGGGATGAAGGGTGAGGGGGAGTGGGGGGTGGGACGGGGAGTGGGGGGATGGGAGGGGGGATCCACACCCTTCCCAGAAAGTGGGGAATGGTACCATCCGTCAGGCGCCGACATAAGGTATCAGGACCCACCCCTCACTCACCCATCCTGGTGTGTGTTCGTGTGTGTGTGGTAGGTTAGGTTTGGTTAGGTTAGGTTAGGTTTGGTTAGGTTAGGTTAGGTTAGGTTAGGTTTGGTTAGGTTTGGTTAGGTTAGGTTTGGTCAGGCGGAGAATGGTACCGACTGGGAATGGTGAAGGGGGTGATGGGTGAGGGGGAGTGAAGGATGAGCGGTGGAATCCACATCCTTCCTATGAAACAAACACTCAAAACAAACAACTAAAGCACGTGTGGGGGGGGGGGGGGGGCTCTGCTCCCCCCTTACCTCCCATCCCCATCCAATAGCCTCCAGCCCACCAATCACAAGCCCTTATTCAATCAGCTCAGCTCGGATTGGTCATCACCTCGCCCATGATTTGATTACGTATTGTCCTGATTGCTGATTGGTTAGTGCTCATTATGAATTACGTATCTGAATGTTAAGAGTCAAGGCCGCTATTGGGTGTAAGTAGTGTGTGTGTGTGTGTGTGTGTGTGTGTGTGTGTGTGTGTGTGTGTGTGTGTGTGTGTGTTAATGAGGGATGGTGTGTGTGTTTATGTATATGTACGTGTGTGTTTCTATCGCTTGTATAAATACTACATACTCTTCTCCAACCACTATATTAAATCCATCCGTAAATATTCATAGGTCATAAGCACTGCCTTCACCTGCGACAACAACAGGTATATAAGCTTCCCCTCAGAGGCAGAGCAGCAGACTTAGATCAATAAACTGGCTTGTGATGTCATAATGCCTCCCTGTAACTGTGGTGGTAAAAATGACTTCGGGATTTCAGTTAGAGACTTAAAGTTTCGATGTTCTGTAACTAAATATACCTGTCTAACTGCTCATCTTAAAGGTTGTCTATAAAAATGGTGGTCAAAATGGTGTCGAGATTACACTAAGACTATTAAAGAGAGAAGAACAACTTGAGAATCTTTTCATAGTCAGAGCCGTGAAGGAGACCCCATCTGGCGGCCTCATTACTAATGACTGATGTTATCTTCTGAGGACCATGGTACCAACACCACCACATAGGGAGAGAGAGAGAGAGAGAGAGAGAGAGAGAGAGAGAGAGAGAGCTCATAAAGTAGAGAGAAAAAAATTACTGAAAAAGAGAGAAAAGCGAAATTAATAAAAGAGGATGAATTATACTTCTTTACTACTGGAGACACACACACACACACACACACACACACACACACATATCACCGCCCTACTCACAGGCCACAGAACCTTTCCCCGACCTCCTGTTCTACAACCCCGATCCCCACAGACTCATGAGCCCCACAGAACTTACGACCCCCACAGACTCACGACCCCCACAAAACTTACGACCCCCACAGAACTTACGACCATCTCAGAACTCGCGACCACCCACAGAATTTACGACCTCCCTCAGAACTCACGACCACCCACAGAACTTACGACCCCCACAGAACTCACGACCACCTCAGAACTTACGACCACCTCAGAACTCACGACCACCTTAGAACTTACGACCACCCACATAATTTACGACCTCCCACAGAACTCACGACCACCTCAGAATTTACGACCACCTCATAACTTACGACCCCCACAAAACTTACAACAAGCCACTTACGACCCCCACAAAACTTACAAGAAGCCACTTACGACCCCCACAGAACTTACCACAGAGCACGTCCCAGGTCAGACCCGACCCCTGTCTGACGAAGAGATACCTGATGTACCTGTAAGTAACTCTGAGATGCTCTTTCATCTTGCTGGCTTTCAAACACACGAATGAAGAATAGAAGAATCTATCTCTCTCTCTTCGTCAAAGCTCTGGGGGCTCATCACAGGATCCAATATGAATGTGTATATTGACCTAGGGACCTTTGGAGAGAGAGAGAGAGAGAGAGAGAGAGAGAGAGAGAGAGAGAGAGAGATAACATTGACTTTTCCACCATCGACAGGTCATTGTTATTACCGGTGTCTGGTCAGTAGTGTAAAAGGACATTGTCTAAGGAAGAAAGGTAGGAAGGGAAAAGGAGAGATGTTGAAAAGAAGAAGACGAGAGAAGGAAGAAAAGTACCTGGAATTAGAGAGGAAGACGTAAGAAATGTGTTTGGGTGAGACTTGTGTAAGGGGGAAGGAAAGTGAAAAGAAAAAGGATGCTGACGGTAAAAGAGGACAACGGGAAGAGAAAAGATGATTGGAAGACGAAAGAGAGAGAAAAAAAAAAAGAGGGATTTAAAGTACCTGCATGAGAGAGAAAATTTGATAAAGAAAGAAAAGAAGAGGAGGGTGGATGGAGGACTGGCAGTAAAGAGAATAATAAAGACACAAGGAAGACAAGGAGAAAGTGGGCGGAGGGAAGATAGATGAGACAGAATTAGGGAACACCTCCAGGTAGAGATCGTGGCGAGAGTATTACTTGGGACCTGTAAGAGAGTTCTTGTTTACCTGGTGATGTCATAGCTAAGGGGTGTCACCTGCCCGTGTGTTCTATGTGTGTACCAGCGCACTGTACACGCAACACACCCTCTACATTATGTATGCGTAATGCACATCCTTTACAATGAAATA
>NW_024757188.1:0-37691 GCF_018991925.1 Homarus americanus
AATATATTAAGGATAAAAGTGAAATATGCAAGGATCAGGGTGAAGAGCCTTGGTCAGGTAGTTTTACTCAGAGACCACATCACAATTTTGTTGTTATTCCGACAAAGAGATTATGGTGATATTTATTTATATTCCACCCATCCATTGCTTAATAAACATTTGTGATAATATGCAATATTATATAATTATATACTTATGTTAAAAAGAGTGGAGTGAAAAAGTTATCAGTATTGTAAAATAGTATTCAGACTTAATCTAGGTGAATGTCCGAATTCTTCCAAGTTCCAGTGTTTAAACACCCCACCACAATATGCAAGCTTCATATATTTTGGAGTGTGCTCAGTTACCATTAATATTATGTGCTGAACATCATGAGCATTTCAATGATGGTAGCAACTGTAACTATATAATTATATTGTGTTATAAGACAACACATTCCACGGCGTGTCATACAGATCATTGTATACCACACAATACATAATTTGTGGCTGTTAAGTTACTTTGTTATGAATTTTCATGTGATATAGTTTAAGACATCATTAAGGACATGGATTTAAGATAACACTGTAGGTGAGTTAATATATATTAAATGTATTTACAAACAATACTAAAATCCAAACAATACACCAATACTCACATCTTAGTATTTGGTCCAGCCACCCATTGCATTCAGGACTTCATCAAGGCGATTAGGGATGGAGTCGACCAGCTTCAGGCACACCCCTGGTCGTCGACGTATACTCTCCCACACGTCGTAAGCTTTGGCCTCTATTGCTGCACAGGTTCGCTGCTCCCCAATATCCCAATCACGTTTCATCATGGCCCAAATATGTTCAATCGGATTAATATCACATCCTAGTGTTGGCCAGTCGATGACCTCAATTTCAGGGTGATCCTGGAGGTAGTCCTTCACTATGTTGCTGGTATGAATGGGACTGTTGTCATGAACCAGCCTGATAGTGTGGGGGGCTGGAACTGCCATAGCCCGGACTGTAGGAATTAGCACTTGCTCCAGGATGTCTACATACTGCTCACCAGTGAAACGGCCATTGATCTTGACCAGTTCACCTGGCCCATGTGCCCACATCCGCCCCCAGAATGACACTGACACCCTACCACGCACTGCGCGATGTTGAATGTGTTTCTCATGGTAGCGTGTGTTGGGGGGCCGCCAGCACTGCCTTGCTTCGGCTCCCACTGACCTGAACACCGTTTCATCGGTAAATATAATGGTTCTCCAGTATTCTTCTCTATGTGGAAGGTGTTCCAATGCAAAGCCGAGTCGACACTCCTTGTGAGTAAGTGTTAGCCACCCTTTGTGAGCTGGAATATGGCAGTCGATCCCGGCTTCATGAAGTCGGCGTCTCGTCGTCATGTGGTGGCAGTTGAGGCCCAGATTTCTTGTATGCTCCACTGATGTTCGCATTGGATATGCCGTTGCAGCTGCCACGATCATGGCGTCCATCCTTGCCGACGTTACTCGTGGCCTCCCGCTTCGAGGTTTCGTCTCCACGGAGCCCTCTTCCTCCCACCGGCGGATCCACCTCCTAATCGTCTTAGTGCTCCTCCCCACTTCGAGAGCAATGTTCGGCACAGTTGCCCCGGCTCTCCACATCCCGATGATTTGACCTCACTCAGCAATCACTGCCGACGAATTTGCTCGTCCTGCAGGCATATCTGAAATGGCAGAGTAATATTATGTTGTGGTAACTGATGCAGGCTTTTATGTACTAGAGTAAATTAATGGTAGTAGTAACACCTAGGTTAAGTATTATTACTCTGACATAACGTTCTGGTAAATCTTTTTGGATCAACTGCCTAAGAAACCCTTCCTATTTCATGTATTCATAGTGAACTGCAGGTGGATTCTCCCCCCCCACCCCCAAACCTCCACCACCACCCCTGCGACTGTAGAGTGAACATTCGCCGATAATCATCATCATCAAGATTTAGTTTAACCAGACCACTGACACCCATTTGAGTCTCTCCTAGGGCTGGCCAGAGGGATTAGTTAACATATATTTGTGTGTCTATAATTTAGTGTTATATTGTTTGGAGGAGATTACAGTATTTCAAAAAGGTCAAAACTGAACTTAGGGAAAATATCTAACATTGTAGGGTTAGTGAAGCACATTGTTCGATACCGATTATAAATAGGGCATTCAATGAGAATATGTTGGACTGTTATTTGTGTTCGGCAGTTGGAGCATATAGGTGGGACTCCATTAGGGGAAGACATGAGTTGGCCAAGCGTCAATCGCGAATGCCCAATTCTTGACGATTCAGAATAGGTTTGAGATGTTGAGAGGATTGTTTTGATGGTGACCAAGGATAAACTGATGATTTGATTATTTTTAGCTTATGACTTGTTGGTTAATTTTCCCAGGACTTTTGCCAATCGTCAAATATTAATTGTTTATCGGTAGTTAGCCTCGCCAATAATCAAAATATATGGTTTTCCACTGCTTTACATATTTATTTGACAATTTTCAGCTATGACATACTAATCTCCAATAAATCATTCATTTAAAATTTATTTTTTTACAAAGAATATTCACTGGTTCCAGAATGTATCTAAACTTACGGCAGTGATGATCAAGGCTGGTCTTAAATAAGTTCATACTCGGTGCTATCACAACATTACCGGTAACTCTAAATACAAGGGGGAGGAGCCATGTCGTCGGTTCTGTGAGTGTTCATTACAGTAGTCCAATTCGTCGCCATGGGTAGAATATGGGGAGGGGGGTTGGGGAATGCAGGGGAAGGTAATGTGATGGGATGGAATGTTCGATTGACATTAGTCTTGGGGGAGGGATGAAGGGAAGAGGTGGGGGAGGGAGGAGTGGGGGGATGGTGGAGGGGGAGTGTGTTTAGGTGTGGTAACCCACGATGCTCAAATTATGAGGTTTAATAGTTGGGTGGGTAGAGGCGGGGGGGGGGCGAAGGCTAGGCGTGGAGTTGGAACTCATGAACGTATGATGTTGTTTAATGCAAGTTATGGAACATTACAGTATCTACAAATGGGTTTTCACGCTATAGGCCTTATGCAATCCACCAGTAAGGATTACAACAGCACACAGTATGGCTGCAATTGGTAAGAAAAATAAAATATAACATGGCAAAATTTTTGCCCTGCGTAATTTTTACAACCCACCTCACGCCTAAAGTAAACCGAAGAATGCTTATGTTTATAGAAGATTTTCAACTCAATATCACATATTCTTTCACCTCTACAAATATCTGCTGTCACTCATGGGACACCCTGCAATAGTATAAGGACGACATGGGCTATGCTGACAAATTAATGTGACTTACCTGTTGGTGACGACGATGGTAGGAATGAGACCTCGGCATGTTTCAGTGTTCGACATCACCTCCTTCCCCTGGTGTGGGTGGCGCCAACCTTGGTAACAACTTGTGTATTCTCCGTGACTACCATTACTGGTAGTCACGGAGAATTAATTACTGGTGTGCCCATCAGTCTCACCGTCGTAGCCATGAACGGCAGAGATATGGTCGTTGTAGTGCTTTTATTTACCCGTTACACATCTCTCACCATGCTTAATAATATTAACTATCTTCATGACATTCTTATTGTTATCAGTGATTGCGGAATTCACGATGTTATGCTCCACCTACACACAGCCTGTTACTAGACTAACCCCCACCTCCTCTACACACACATTACAGTGGGTGACATCTGTTGGCTGACCATTGCATTTCCCTCAGCTGTTTCGAAACTTCAGACTCAAGGCTATTCGAAACTTCAGTGTGGCTGGGTAGTGGACACGACTATTGTGCACGATAGTACCTGAACCTGCTCCAGTGTTGGTCAAGTCTGGCCTTGAAAGAGCTCACACTCGGTGCCGTCACAACACTTTCTGGTAGATTGTTCCAAGAGTTCACAACTCTCACTGCGAAAAAGTTTGCTCTAACAGTTTTCTGGACTTTCGGCTCCTTCAATCTTGAGCTGTGACCCCTTGTGGGGCGAGCGTCCGCCAGCTCCAAGGAAGGACACTCGACTGAGTAGTGCCCCTTGGGATTCTTATACAACTCAATTAAGTCACCCCTTGCCCGTCTATAGTATAAGCTAGGCAAGTTCAGGCGCTCCAATCTCTCAGGGTAGCTGAGGTGCCGAAGTGCAGGCACCAGTCTGGTGGCCCTCCTTTGAACATTTTCAACCAAATGACAGTCCCTAGCATAACTCTGGGACCAGGCGAAGTGACAGTACTGCAGATGGGGAAGCTCCTGAAGATCGTTACGAGGGACGGACCGTCTAGATATCTGAACGACCTTCTTATAAGACCCAATAATTTATTTGCCTAATTTACCTTCTTCTCGCAATGGCCCGAGAACTTCAGCTCAATGTCAACATACACTCCTAGGTCCTTCTCACATTCTTTCTCAAATAGTGCAGTTTCTTCATCCTGTTGGGACATATGATACGCCTCCTTACCGTTGGTACGCCCCAGGTGCATCCTCTTATACTTCGTGACATTGATTCTCATTAGCAATTTCTTCGACCATTCTTGGAGCTCACAGAGATCCTTCTGGAGCTCTTCACAGTCCGCTTGGTTCTTTGATTTCCCGAAATAACTTGGCGTCATAAGCAAACATTTGTATGGAGGAGTGTACAACGTCAGGCATGTCATTTATGAAACAAACAAACAACAGCGGGTCCAATACACTGCCCTGTGGCACCTCGCTTGTGACAGGTACGGGTGATGATTTCGTGCCATTAATCACCACACACTGCTTGCAGTCATGTAGAAAGTCTTCTATCCACGCTAGGACATTTCCCCGAATTCCGTACCCTTCCAGTTTGATTTTCAGCCTTTCGTGGGGTACACTGTCGAAAGCCTTGGCAAAATCTAGGTAAATTTGTGGATATTACAAGCCCGTTCCAGAATATGGGTCCAAATATCCAATGTCTTGAGCAATTGTGTTAAGCAGGAGCGCCCCGGCAGAAAACCGTGCTGGCAATCTTTTGCAAGGTTGTTTCGTAGTAGATGTTCCATCGCTGCATCTCTGATAATACTCTCAAGTACTTTACATATTATGCTGGTCAGGCTCACCGGTCTATAGTTGTTCGTGGAGTGACGATCGCCCTTCTTGAAGATGGGACTCACATAAGCCACTTTCCATTCACTGGGGACCATTTGTTCATCCAATAAATTACAAAACAGGATCTTCAGGGGCTCTGCAAGCTCGTTGCACAACTCTCTTAGCACTCTAGGATGCACCATGTCAAGTCCGGGACTCTTATGGACCCTTAGCCTGGACAGTTTATTTCTAATACCCTCTTCTGTGAACACAATGTGGGTCAGTGCTGTGTCGAACTGTCTGTCCTCAAACGCAGGAAGGTTAGTTGCATCCTCTCTTGTGAACAAATGTACCGACACAGGGCCAAGGGGCAGCAGTGCACCCTCCACCCACTCAGCCCCCCACCCGGGAGGCGGCACCAGCTCAGCCTACCGGACAGGAGGAGGCGATCGCCGAATAAACAATGACATTTCTAACCACACCCTGCAAAATACAGTGTACTTAGCAAATGCTGCAGCTTCTGAGAATAGGGGAGGGGGGGGGGTGGGGAGCGGGTTTATTACTAAGAGCAGAGACGTTACCGAGAACAATTTCTGGCTTGAATGTCATGTACACTAATACTGACACGTTCCTTGATAAGAGAGAGGAGTTTGAAACACTACGAAGAGTACACCAACCAGAATATTGTAGGTGTTGTAGAACTGTTGTACAAGAACAGGAGAATCGACCCAGAGGAATGTGAGTTCAGTATTGCTGGATATGACTCATTTACGAACCTTTCTCAAGAAACTTGCAAGAGGGGTATGGTTATCTACGCTAGGCAAGACCTTAGAGCCAGCCAGGCGAGGGTGCAGGGAGAGGATGTTTTTGAAGAGCCCAAGTGGTGTAAAATTAAATTAAAGGGAGGGGACTTATTTATCGTCGGGTGTATCTACAGATCCCCAAACTGTG
Organism: Homarus americanus; assembly: GCF_018991925.1. NCBI lineage: Eukaryota > Metazoa > Arthropoda > Malacostraca > Decapoda > Nephropidae > Homarus > Homarus americanus. Next base: position 5,995 of record NW_024757188.1, read on the forward strand.
GCCCACTGAATCAAAGGAACTTAAGAACCTTAATAAACAACGTGGCGATGCTCAACCCTAGCCACCTCCTTTTCATGGGGGACTTTAACTATGGCGATATCGACTGGAGAAAAGAGTCCACCCCGAATGACTTGAATAGCCCTGCTACTCTTTTAATAGAAACTCTGAGAGATAATTTTCTGTTCCAACATGTTAGAGACCCGACACATTAAAGAGGGGAGCAAACACCCAAGCCACTTGACCTCATCATAACAAAGGAGGAGGGTATGGTGGCCAAACTGGAACACCTTGCCCCAGTTGGCACTAGTCACCATATAGTGTTGTCATTCAGATTTAACTATTACCTAGTTCAGGATAAGGCCAGGCCAAGGTGCAAATATTACAAGGGAAAATTACAATGGGATGAGGGAAGAAATGAAGGGTATCAACTGGCCTGACTTACTAAGGTACAAGAACGCAGACACTACGTTGAATATCATAACTAGTAAAGTGACCCATTTGCTCGATAAATATATACCCAAGCCCTAACCCAGTGCTTCAAGGAATACGAGGGGATCCCTACACATGAACCAGGCGGCGGTCGAAACAATTAAGAAGAAAACCCAGAAATTCAAGACGTGGGTTGGGTCCAACGATGAGCAAGATAGGAGGATGTATGCAAGAGCCAGAAATCAAGCAAAGATAGAGTGTAGGAGGGCTGAAAAGGAGTTCCAGAGGCTGGTTGCAAGCGAGGTCAAGTGAAACCCAAAGACCTTTTACCGCTAAGCAAAGTCGAAATTGAGAACGCGAGTAGGAGTATCAGACCTGAAGCTAGTGGATGGTGGTTACGCAGAATCTGACCTGGATAAAGCTGAGGCATTGAACTGCTTCTTATCCTCGGTGTTCACAAGAGAGAATGCAACTAACCTTCCTGCGTTTGAGGACAGACGGTTCGACACAGCACTGACCCATATTGTGTTCACAGAAGAGGGTATTAGAAACAAACTGTCCAGGCTAAAGATCCATAAGAGTCCCGGACCTGACATGGTGCATCCTAGAGTGCTAAGAGAGTTGTGCAACGAGCTTGCAGAGCCCCTGAAGATCCTGTTTTGTAAATGCCTGGATGAACAAATGGTCCCCAGTGAATGGAAAGTGGCTTATGTGAGTCCCATCTTCAAGAAGGGCGATCGTCACTCCACAAACAACTATAGACCGGTGAGCCTGACCAGCATAATATGTAAAGTACTTGAGAGTATTATTAGAGATACCGCAATGGAACATCTTATACAAAACAACCTGCCGGGGCGCTCCTGCTTAACACAATTGCTCGAGGTATTGGATATTTGGACCCATATTCTGGAACGGGGTGGTAATATCGACAATATTTATCTAGATTTTGCCAAGGCTTTCGACAGTGTACCCCACGAAAGGCTGAAAATCAAACTGGAAGGGTACGGAATTCGGGGAATGTCCTAGCGTGGATAGAAGACTTTCTACATGACCACAAGCAATGTGTGGTGATTAATGGCATGAAATTGTCATCTGTACCTGTCACAAGTGGGGTACCACAGGGCAGAATATTGGGCCAGCTGTTGTTTGTTTGTTTCATAAATGACATGCCTGACGTTGTACACTCCTCCATACAAATGTTTGCCGATGACGCCAAGTTATTTCGGGAAATTAAGAACCAAGCGGACTGTGAAGAACTGCAGAAGGATCTCTGTGGGCTCCAGGAATGGTCGAAGAAATGGCTGCTGAGATTCAATGTGACGAAGTGTAAGAGGATGCACCTGGGGCGTACCAACGGTAAGGAGGCGTATCATATGTCCCAACGGGATGAAGAAACTGCACTAGTTGAGATTGTGTGTGAGACGGACCTAGATGTGTATGTTGACAATGAGCTGAAGTTCTCGGGCCATTGCGAGAAGAAGGTAAATTAGGCAAATAAATTATTGGGTCTTATAAGAAGGTCGTTCAGATATCTAGACGGTCTGTCCCTCGCAACGATCTTCAGGAGTGAAGTGCTTCCCCATCTGCAGTACTGTCACTCCATCTGGTCCCCGAGATATGCTAGGGACTGTCAGTTGGTTGAAAATGTTCAAAGAAGGGCCACCAGACTGGTGCCTGCACTTCGGCACCTCAGCTACCCTGAGAGATTGGAGCGCCTGAACTTGCCTAGCTTATACTATAGACGGGCAATGGGGGACCTTGTTGAGGTGTATAAGCATCTCAAGGGGCACTACTCAGTTGAGTGTCCTTACTTGGAGCTGGCGGACGCTCGCCCCACAAGGGGTCACAGCTCAAGATTGAAGAAGCCGCAAGTCCAGAAAACCGTGAGGGCAAAATTTTTCGGAGTGAGAGTTATGAACTCTTGGAACAATTTACCAGAGAGTGTTGTGACGGCACCGAGTGTGAGCTCTTTCAAGACAAGACTTGACCAACACTGGACCGGGTTCAGGTACATTGAGGAGCCGGTGCTTTCCCAGTATTTGCCAACAGTGCGTGACAGAGACGTGACAGATCGCCCGGGCGGCTAGCGAGCCGATCTTTTGGTGAAGAAGATAAATGAAAAGGAAAAGTAATGAGAGACGAGACCGATCGCCCAAGCGGCTAACAAGCCGATGAGTGGCGAAGAGGATAAAGGTAACTTCTACAATATCCGGTTGGTGTACCTTCAGTAATGCTTCACACACCTCTCTCTCTTCAAGGAACGTGTCAGTATTAGTGTACATGACACTCAAGCCAGAATTAGTTCTCGGTAGCGTCTCTGCTCTTAGTAGTAACCCCACCCCCCACCCCATTCTCAGAAGCTGCAGCATTTGCTAAGTACACTGTATTTTGCAGGGTGTGGTTAGAAATGTCATTGTTTACAAGGCGCTCGCCTCCTCCCGGCTGATAGGCGGAGCTGGTGCCACCTCCCGGGTCGGGGGTAGAACGGGTGGAGGGTGCGCTTCTGTCCCCTGGCCCTGTGTCGGCACACTTGCTTCCACTACACTCTCTCTTAGTATAATCCATGTACACCCGTCCCCGTTCTTCCTCGACTCTTCCCTTCTCTGCTTCAAGCGGTACAGGAGCTTCTTCTGCTGTTTCCTCTGCATTACCGTGCGATATGGGTGATTGAATATACTCTGAGATGCCTCACTCCTTGCTAAGTTTTTTGCCCGCCGAATAACCTCCCATTTCTCCTCCTCACTCACTAGTGTGATCCTGAGGGGGCGAGGCTTATCCTCATGCTTTTGTCCCAGCGTCCTCACATCCTGAGGGGTTGATGGCATCTTCAAAATCTCTGTACGGATATTCTTAAACTGCATATTATCGTGTGTTATCTTACTCTCAGTTCCCCCCGCCTTGCTCTCAGGGACTCCAAAAACTATTACATTGTTCCTGCCCTGGAAACTTTCCCGTTTGTTCCTCCTCTCCCCTAACAGTAGGTCCGTTAATTTTCATTTCTTCGACACACTTCTTCAGAATCCCTAGCTGCTGTAGAACCTGTTCTGATCCTGCATTACTCTTCGCCACCTCCCGTGGCCCTGCTAATACTTCAGCATAACTCCTGTAGTGGCTCCTCTCCCCTACAACTTCCAACTGAGCTCCGGCCGCACGCCGACCAGCCAATCAGCGTACAGCCATCGATCGATCGAAAATGCTAGTGACAGGGGGGAAGGAGGTTCAGGGGAAGAATAAAGGGAGGATTGAAGTGAATTTTAGGAGGAGAGAACAGATGCAGTGGCTAAACACCGCTTGTGTGAGGGATTATTAGATGGAGGCAGCAGCAGCAACTCGCCCGGACGCGGCAGGGAGACGACAAGACAAAGCCAGGCTAGCGTCAGGTCAAGCGTCAGGTGCGTGTTGGGTTGGGCAATGGATGTTCAGTGCTTGGTCGGCTTGATTGTGTTTTGGTTTCTTGTGTGGAGGAGATATCTTGGTCTTCTTAGCTTGATGTCGATTTTCTTCTCACTCTCCTCCTCTTCTTGCTCTCTTGGAGTGTCCATTCGTTTGTGTTTGGGTCTTCTTGTTCGTCTTCCTCGTGTATTAAGTCCTCATAGGTGTGGAAGAAGTCAGAGACGGTGAGGTTGACCACGTGGGCTTCAGCTCCACAGGCCACGTGGTGTTCTTGGTTCTGTGTGGTGGGCGTCTTCTCTTGAGTTTTCTTTTCTTGGTTTTTCTTTTCTGCTGGTTTTTTCTTTTCTTGGGAGCGTACAGCAAGGAGGGCCTCTTTGTAGCTCAGTTTTTTCTCAAGACGAGCCTTGGCTACCCTGCATTCCTCCTTCCATTTGGGGCAGGTCCGGTCGGCGGAGGAGTGTGGGCCACCACAGGCAGCGCATTTTTTCTCTTTGTTGGGGCAGACCGTGTAGCGGTGTCCAGGGCTGCCACACATGGAGCAGGTGTCTTCCTGCGCCTCACAATTGTTAACAGTGTGTCCATAGTGCTGGCATTTTTAACACCGTTTCGGTCTGCAGTAGGGCTTGACTGGCACAGTTACCCACGCCAGTTGAGCTTCCTTGGGTAGGGTGGAGTGGTGTCCGATGAGGGCAGTGGTGTCGGACAGCTTCTTCACAACTTGGAGCTGCTGCTCCCTGAGGAGCTCACTCAGCTCTGCTTTGTCCATGTGGGCAATTTCGGCGTGGGAGATTACACCCAGCTTCAAGTTGTCCCATATGTAGGCAATCATTTTAAAAGGAATGCCGTTGATGTCTGGGATCTCTGCGAGCTGTGCGGGCATGCCCTTCTCGACGAAGGTGATCTTGATGTCACCATGGAGCTTTAGACGTTCCACCTTGGTGACCCCTACGATCCCATTAGCTTCAAAAAACTTCTGGAGAACTAGGAGGTTTAGTTTCTTGGGGCAGGTCGGCGTATCCGGACGTATCCGCGCCACGTTATCAAACTCGTAACCGTTCATGGTGAGAGAGGGTTAGAGAGTGACTGATGATGTGTTGATGCGTACAGCGTAGAAACTAGAAAAATGCTAGTGACAGGGGGGAAGGAGGTTCAGAGGAAGAATAAAGGGAGGATGGAAGTGAATTTTAGAAGGAGAGAACAGGTGCAGTGGCTAAACACCGCTTGCGTGAGGGGGTAGGCAAAATGCCCTGAGGGTGCAACAATCACAATCAGGACGAGGCAGAGGGAGGGCGGGAGCAGGTCCGGGCAAGCAAAGGGCCAACGCGGGTGCTCTGGTTGTCGTCTAGCTTAGGCAGTGTTGGCAAAGCGGAGGAAGAACCGCCCCGCCACGGCGGCGGTGCAAGCCGAGAAGCGCAGGTGGACGGACGCACAGGCCACACACGAACAAATTAACAGAGAAGGTGAAAACATGGAAATTTTGCTAGTCGTAGGGTTGTTTGGAGAAAGAAGAAGGTAAAGTCTTTGAGCTATGTCAAAGAGGAACAGAGCGAGTTGGAGGAAGGGTTTTGAATCTTTGAGCTTGAAATGTCAAAGTATTCATAGTAAGGAAGGATGAGCGTATCGTAGGAGAGTTTTTAGTAATAGCAGCAGACAGATTTGAGCTTTTTTGTCAAATTATGAACGGAGACGAGAATGAGATATAGGCTGAATGGTTTCAGTCTTGAGTTAGGTCGATTTTATTGAGAATTGGATGTCACAGACGTTGGGTATGTTTTGATTTGTTTCTGAGAGTTGTGGGTCTTTCAGCTATGTCAGAGAGAGTTGGAGGAAGAGTTTTGAATCTTTGAGCTTGAAATGTCAAAGTATTCGTAGTAAGGAAGGATGAGTGTATCGTAGGAGAGTTATTTAGTAATAGCAGGGGACAGATTTGAGCTTTGTCAAATTGTGAACGGAGATGAGTGAGATATAGGTTGTTTGGTTTCAGTCTTGAGTTAGGTCGATAATGTTGACAGTGGCTGGTATAGAGGTTGGGTATGTTTGATTTGGTTTTGGAGAGTTGTGGTGTTATGAGAGGCTTTGTCTGGCGGGGGTGTTGTGTTTGGAGATTGGTTGTGGGAGGGGGGGGAGTTTGTGTTTGGGGATTGGCGGGGGTGGAGGTTGTATGTTGATTTGAGGTGAATTAGAATTGCTTAGGGGGGGTTGTTGTGTGAGTGTGTATGCGTTTGCGTGGAAATGTAGTAAGGGGAGAGGGGGAGGGTTAGGATAATTGTTATAAGGTCAGGTATGGTTCGGTTGTCGGGAGGAGGGGAGAGGAGAGGAGAGGAGAGGGGAGGCGAGGAGAGGAGAGGGGGCTTTGGAGGTTGTTGGGTTAATTTATAGTATGGAAGGATTCCTTAGGTGTGATATGATTTGTGTTGCTAATGAATAGTTGTATTGAGTCATAGGTTTTTTTTTTATGAGGGTCGAAGGGGCTTGTTAGAAAGGTCGGGTATATTAAGTTTTTCTTTGGGGGGATTGAGGGTGTTGATTAGTGATTGGATAGTGAGTTAGCTTTTTTTTTTTTTTTTTTTTTTTTTTTTTAGGAGGGATTGTGAGTAAGATTGGGTGGGTTAAGTTTTTCTTTTGGGAGGATTGAAGGTGTTGATTAGTGATTGGATGGAGAGTTAGCATTTTTTTTTTTTTTTAGGAGGGATTGTGAGTAAGGTTGGGTGGGTTAAGTTTTTCTTTTGGGAGGATTACAGGTTTTGTTGGTGGTTGGCAGAGTTGGGTTAATTATTGCATTCTTTCTTTCCTTTGGCTAGTAAAGGACTTCTGCAATTGCGTGGTAGGCTCTTGCAGGTATTGTGAGTTGGGTTAATTATTGCATTCATTCTTTCCTTTGGCTAGTAAAGGACTTCTGCAATTGCGTGGTAGGCTCTTGCAGGTATTGTGAGTTGGGTTAATTATTGCATTCATTCTTTCCTTTGGCTAGTAAAGGACTTCTGCAATTGCGTGGTAGGCTCTTGCAGGTATTGTGAGTTGGGTTAATTATTGCATTCTTTCTTTCCTTTGGCTAGTAAAGGACTTCTGCAATTGCGTGGTAGGCTCTTGCAGGTATTGTGAGTTGGGTTAATTATTGCATTCTTTCTTTCCTTTGGCTAGTAAAGGACTTCTGCAATTGCGTGGTAGGCTCTTGCAGGTATTGTGAGGACTTCTGCAATTATGGTAGGCTCTTTCTTTCCTTTGGCTAGTAAAGGACTTCTGCATTGCGTGGTAGGCTCTTGCAGGTATTGTGAGTTCATTCTTTCTTTCCTTTGGCTAGTAAAGGACTTCTGCATTGCGTGGTAGGCTCTTGAGGGTGAGTTCTGGGAGGGAGAGGGTTTGTGTACAGGAACAATGCACCCCTCCCCGACCTTATTGGCTAAGGGAGGCGTTCATATCATCCGTTGATGGTACCGTTTTTAGGTACACCTCTCCGACCTTATTGGCTAAGGGAGGTGCCCATAAAACAGTGTTGGTAACATTCTAGAGGGAGAGGGCTTGCTGCAGGTACTGCGCAACTCTCCTCGACCTTATTGGCTAAGGGAAACATACATGTCATCCGAGTTAGTATGGGATGGGTAAGTTAGGTATTTGTTTTGGGAGGAGTGATAGGGTGTGGTTAGTTAATGGTAGAATGGTTATTTTTATTTTGTGTGGGATTGCTAGTAATGGCTGGGTGTGTTAGGTTTTTATTTTGGGGGGATTGTTAGGTTTTTCTTTTTTTTTAGGGGGGGAAGAGTTAGTGCAGATTGAGTGGGTTAGATTTTTTTTTTTTGTGGAGTGGTCTTGAGTTTGAGTTGGTGGCGTGGGGTTTGGAGTGAGGGGGGAGGAGGGAATCGTTGGGTGAGGGTTAAGGAGAGGTTAGGTTTAATTTGGGGGGGAATTTTTTTTTTTTTGGGTGTGGTTATAGGGAAGTTATTAATACAAGGGAGGTGGGAGGGGAGTGTTTGGTCTGTTTAGTATGGAGGGATTTCTGTCTCTGAATCTGCGTGGGAGTATGATGTTGTCGAAATAATCCTGCCATTGAGGGTAAGTAGTGAGGAGTGATTCTATTTGTTTGTCACCTAGTTGTCTCCAGTAGATGTTAAGTGGGGGGAGGGAGCTGAGTTCATGTAGATGACTATTTCGGGTGAAGGATGACCAGTGTGTGTTATGGATGAATCTTAGTGCTTTGTTTTGTATGACTTGAAGTTTCTTGGCGCTTGATGGTGGTGCTAGCTGGAGTGTGTTAGGTGCATAAGTCAATAGTGGGCGTATGAGGGCTTTGAATAGGTGTGTTTTGGTTTTGATTGATGCGGTTCTGAATCTGTATATATTCCCGAGTGTTTTGTTTGCGATCAAAGCCTTCATATTGGTGTGTAGTGTCATGGTGAGGGTGTCGTTGAATGTGACTCCTAGGATTGTGTTTGTTCGTTTGATAGTTATAGGTGAAGGGTAGGCGATGTAGGGGTTTAGGTAAATGTGACGTGGTTGTCGTCTTTTGGTGCCGAAGTAGGTGATTTGTGCTTTGTTCGGGTTGGTTTGTATTCGCCATCGGAGTTCCCATTGTGTAACTTGTTCGAGTTCCCTGTGAGCTTTGTCTGTTAGGTGATCAAGAGTTCTGTGTCTGACTAGTTGGGTTACATCGTCGGCGTACTGTATTGTCAGAGAATCGATGTGTAAGGGGTCGGGTAAGTCGTTTGTGTAAAGAATGTATAGTGTTGGGGACAGGACTGATCCTTGTGGGACTCCTGCATGCAGTGTGAAGTGGTCAGAGTAGGCAGGTGTGACTTTTATCCTCATTTTTCTGTCTGTTAGGAAGTTACATAGTAATTGTTGTGATTTTTGAGGGAGGTTAAAATTGGTGCATATCTTGTACTTTAATCCATCGTGCCAAACTGTGTCGAAGGCTTTTTGTACGTCTTTTGTAATGAGTGCTATCTTGTATGCATCTTTGTTCATGTGGAGGTAGTTTGTGATTATATTGAGTGCGTCTTGAGTTGAGTGGTGTGCTCTGAAGCCGAACTGCTTGTAGGACAGTAGTTGTTCATCTTCAAGGTGGTATCTGAGGCGGGTGTTGTATAGTCTTTCAAAAGTTTTGCCTAAGACTTCTAGTATGCTGATCGGTCTGTAGTTTTGAGGATCTGTTGGGTTTTTGTTTGGTTTAGGTATCATGACGGCTGTGGCTGTCTTAAAGAGCTTTGGGAAGTATCCTGTAGCCAGTTGGGTGTTGTAGAGGTATGTAATGGCTGTGATTGTTTCTCGGGGCAGGTGCTTCAGGATTGCTTGACCAATATTGCTGTCACCTGGTGTTTTCTTTTTGGTTTTGTCCAGTGCTTGTGCGACTTCTGTTGGGGTGAAAGGAGCAGTGAGGGTGTGGTCCTGTGTGAGAGTGGAGGTATCTATTGTGTTGTCAGGAGTTGTTCTGTCGTGAAGTGTTTGCATGTGTGTGGTGATGTTGTTTATGTGGTTTAAGATGTACCTTTGTTGTGTGGGGGGGTGTGGGTGGAAAATGTGTTCCCAGTGTTGTTTTAGTGTTTGTGCTACGTCGGCTGGCTCATTGATTTTCCTACCATTTACTAGCAGGTGATCAAAGGGGGGTTTTGCAGTTCCTTTCAGCTTGGCGATCCTTTGCCAAAATTCTCGGGGGTTATGTGTTCTGTGTTCCTGGGCAGCCTCTACGAGTTTTGCCCAGTGAACCTCATGATCTTGACGGAGGCTATGGATGATGTGTGTTCTTAGTGTGGAGATGTCTGTGTAAACTGGTGCTAGGTTAAGTTTGTTTAGTTCGAATCGTGTCCTGTAGCAGTGAAGTAGGCGTTGAGTTCTTATGGAGGGTGTGAAGGAGTATTTTTTCTTGAACCGGTGTTTAGGAATGTGGGTATCTGCTATGGCGGTGATAGTGTTGAAAAGGTGTGTCCAGGTTTCCTCAATCATCCTAGTGGGTTGGTGTTCGAGGTTGAGTGTGTATTGTTGTTCAGAGAGTGTGGTTTTGAAGGCATCCCAATCTGCGTGTTGATACTGGTATTGAGGTGAGGTTGTTGGGAGGAGGATGGGATTGTTGGAGAGGTGAAGAGTGATGGGAATGTGGTCTGAGCCTGATAGGGGGCCGGGAGTGATGTAGTGTTGGAATTGGAGGGCAGGGGTGTTGGTGATGACGATGTCTGGAGTGCCTTTGCCGTGAGCAGCGTAGAATGTGGGGAAGAAAGGGCCAATGTGGTGAAGGTTTTTGTGAGTGACCAAAGCGTGTAGTTGTTGGCCAAGGGGGTCGATGCGGTTGTGTTGGAATGCGGTGTGGTGTGCATTGAGGTCGGCCATTAGTATTACAGGTAGGTGTGAGTTGTTAAAGATGGAGTTTAGGTCTGTGAAGGGGATACGTGAGTTAGGTCTTGAGTATGTTGTGCAGATGATAATCTGTCCGTGTTGAGTGTAGATCTTGGCGGCCATGAAGTGTTTGAAAGCAAAGTTGGTGATGAATTCGTGTTTCATGGAGGATCTGATGAGGATTGCAACGCCCTCGAATAGTTCGTGGGGTGATTGTCTGCTTGTGTAGCCGAAGTGCTTGATTTTGGTGTTTGTGCATGTTGAGTTAAGGAGGAGGATGTCTGGGTTGTGTTCTTGTATGAGGAGAGAGATGGCGTGTCTGTTTGAGTGATATGCTCTACAGTTGTATTGCATAATGGTGATCATGTTGTATAATTTGTTACTTATATGAGATTGAAATTCTGGGGTGCAGGGATGAGGTCTAACTTGTCGAGTGACTGTGAGCGAGGTCTGAGTGAGGGATGTAGGCGGTTACGTGACTGTGTGTGTGGGGGAGTCGGGAGGATGAGTGGAGTGTGCTAGGTTCGTGTCGGGGTTGTTTCCTGTTTTCTTTGGGGTAGTGCCGAATAGATTTACTTTAATTATAGATTTAGTTGGATGTGTGTATTTTATAATTCTTTTGCAGTCAGGTGTGTAGGAAGAAAGGGGGGAGGTGTTCTTCCTCTTAGGTCTAGTGGTCTTGACCACCAGTTCAGTGGGGGGATGGGCAGCCATTTTATTCTTGGGAGTCTGAGGTGTTAGGGGAAGATTGGGTTTGGTTCGGATTTTTGTGGTCCGGGAGTTCATCGTAGTCGTGTGGGAAAAGTCAGGTGTAGGCAAGGTCAAGGTGGAGGGGTCGGGAGGTTTTGGACTGATTACTCCGGGGGGTGAGGTAATAGTAGGTTGGTGAGATAAGTCAGGTGTGGGCATGGCAGAAGTGGAGGGGCGGAGGGAGATTGCAGTGGTTTCTCTGGGGGAAGGGGGTGGCATGCTGGTCCGGTCGGGGATGGGGGCAGTGGGGAAGATGAGGTCGGGACCGGTTCTGAAGGAATCAGGAATGTGTATGGTAGGGAGGCCGTTCTCCCTCAAACCATCAATTGCCAGTTTCAGAAAAAGAGACCTGTTTCCGTTGCTTAGGGTATGTGCCAGAAGTATGATGGTGGTGATTTTTGCATCCATGTCGGAGGAGGGTGGGGGGGCGGTCACGTTGTTGGTCCAGCAAGTGCGGGTGGGGAGGGCCGTGGCAGTAGGGAGTGAGTGGTGGGGAGGTGGAGGTGGTGCTGTGGGGGGTGCTGTAGGAGGTGAAGGTCGGCGGGGAGGGAGTGGTGTTGTGCTATTGTCGAGTCTGATTTTGCACTTGTTGCTGATGGCAGCGTGAGGGCCTTTACAGTTGCAGCATTTAGTTACCGTGGCAGTGCAGTTTCGGTATGAGTGGCCTTGATTGGCACACTTTGAGCAAGTTATTGTGTTACTGCAACGGTTGGTGTTGTGCCCGAATTGGTAGCAATTGAAACATTGGTGTACTTGTATGAAGTGTTGGAATTCAATGTCTCTTGAGGGGATGATATTGCTGCCGATTTTTATTCCGTATGATTTTAATTTGATGGCGTCAGTTTGAGTAGCCGTAGTGATTTTTAACATGGGGAGAGTTCCCATCCAGGCTGCATATGTCATTTGGCGGGTGTTTTGTGAGTTGAGGTCTGTCAATAGGTTAGGGTTGTCAAGGATCTGAGGGATGACTTTTCTACATATGAGGGTGCATTTTGCGCGGTATTCCGGCGAACTGAGGACCGTTAGGCCATTGTCCCTCAGTCTGTTGTTCATTGCTGGGGAGTGGAATAGGTCGGCATCTTCATCAGTTTGTACAAATATTTTGATAATGTCGTCATTGGTGAAGGAACGGATCTGAAATATACAGGTCAGCTGGAAAATAAGTGAGGCGAGGTCCATGCACGGTTGGATGGTACGGTCCACTTTAATTTTAATTGAAGGCATGTTAACTGTTTGAATTGGAGATTTATGGAGATCTCCCCTAACAGTCCCTAATTTCCTGCGCCCCTCACGTAGGGGAGGCCCTGCACTATCACAGGGGTCCCCAGGCGAATCGGCAGGCTGTGCTGACCCTCCACCCTTCACACAAACACGCACTAGCGAGGTGTGGGGACAGAGGGCGTTTCCAGACGAATACTCCCCTGTACGTCAGCTGACAGGGGAATAGGTCTTTTCACGGCACGGAAGAGAAGGATTAGAGTAGAAGAAAAAGGTCTGAAAACTCACTGCCGACTCTCTCTTCACACCAAGCCCCTCAGCAGCATTCGGGGTTCCTAAGGGAGGTCCGATACTGTAGGAGAGGCTCAATGTGTTGATCGAATCAACAGAATTGTCAGTTGGAGAATTGAAGTCAGGTGCTTTGGTTTTCCAAGGTACGTGGGAAGATGGGATAGGTCCAATGACTAGCCAATCAGATGTGTCTGTTCCTTCTCCGACTTCCACTTCGCTCTGTGGCTGACTGCTACTGCTCCTGACTGCGACTGCTCCCGACTGCGACTGGCGACTCACTGCGTACAACCGAATCGAAATCGAAAAATGCTAGTGACAGGGGGGAAGGAGGTTCAGGAGAAGAATAAAGGGAGGATTGAAGTGAATTTTAGGAGGAGAGAACAGATGCAGTGGCTAAACACCGCTTGCGTGAGGGATTATAAGATGGGGGCAGCAGCAACAACTCGCCTGGACGCGGCAGGGAGGCGACAAGACAAAGCCAGGCTAGCGTCAGGTCAAGCGTCAGGTGCGTGTTGGGTTGGGCAATGGATGTTCAGTGCTTGGTCGGCTTGATTGTGTTTTGGTTTCTTGTGTGGAGGGGATGTCTTGGTCTTCTTAGCTTGATGTCGATTTTCTTCTTACTCTCCTCCTCTTCTTGCTCTCTTGAAGTGTCCATTCGTTTGTGTTTGGGTCTTCTTGTTCGTCTTCCTCGTGTATTAAGTCCTCATAGGTGTGGAAGAATTCAGAGAGGGAGAGGTTGACCACGTGGGCTTCAGCACCACGGGCCGCGTGGGCTTCAGCACCACGGGCCACGTGGTGTTCTTGGTTCTGTGTGGTGGGCGGCTTCTGTTGAGTTTTCTTTTCTTGGTTTTTCTTTACTGCTGGTTTTTTCTTTTCTTGGGAGCGTACAGCAAGGAGGGCCTCTTTGTAGCTCAGTTTTTTCTCAAGACGAGCCTTGGCTACCCTGCATTCCTCCTTCCATCTGGGGCAGGTCCGGTCGGCGGAGGAGTGTGGGCCACCACAGGCAACGCATTTTTTCTCTGTGTTGGGGCAGACCGTGTAGCGGTGTCCAGGGCTGCCACACATGGAGCAGGTGTCTTCCTGCGCCTCACACTTGTTTACAGTGTGTCCATAGTGCTGGCATTTGTAACACCGTTTCGGTCTGCAGTAGGGCTTGACTGGCACAGTTACCCACGCCAGTTGAGCTTCCTTGGGTAGGGTGGAGTGGTGTCCGATGAGGGCAGTGGTGTCGGACAGCTTCTTCACAACTTGGAGCTGCTGCTCCTTGAGGAGCTCACTCAGCTCTGCTTTGTCCATGTGGGCAATTTCGGCGTGGGAGATTACACCCAGCTTCAAGTTGTCCCACATGTAGGCAAACATTTTGAAAGGAATGCCGTTGATGTCTGGGATCTCCGCGAGCTGTGCGGGCATGCCCTTCTCGACGAAGGTGATCTTGATGTCACCATGGAGCTTTAGACGCTCCACCTTGGTGACCCCCATGATTCCATTAGCTTCGAAAAACTTCTGGAGAACTAGGAGGTTAAGTTTCTTGGGGCAGGTCGGCGTGTCCGGACGTATCCGCGCCACGTTATAAAACTCGTAACCGTTCATGGTGAGAGAGGGTTAGAGAGTGCGTACAACCTAGAGAGACTAGAAAATGCTAGTGACAGGGGGGAAGGAGGTTCAGAGGAAGAATAAAGATAGGATGGAAGTGAATTTTAGAAGGAGAGAACAGGTGCAGTGGCTAAACACCGCTTGCGTGAGGGATTATAAGATGGAGGCAGCCACAGCAGCCCGCCTGGACGCGGCAGGGAGGCGACAAGACAAGGCCAGGCTAGCGTCAGGTCAAGCGTCAGGTGCGTGATGGGTTGGGCAATGGATGTTCAGTGCTTGGTCGGCTTGATTGTGTTTTGGTTTCTTGTGTGGAGGGGATGTCTTGGTCTTCTTAGCTTGATGTCGATTTTCTTCTCTCTCTCCTTCTCTTCTTGCTCTCTTGGAGTGTCCATTCGTTTGTGTTTGGGTCTTCTTGTTCGTCTTCCTCGTATTTTAAGTCCTCATAGGTGTGGAAGAATTCAGAGAGGGAGAGGTTGACCACGTGGGCTTCAGCACCACGGGCCGCGTGGGCTTCAGCACCACGGGCCACGTGGTGTTCTTGGTTCTGTGTGGTGGGCGGCTTCTGTTGAGTTTTCTTTTCTTGGTTTTTCTTTACTGCTGGTTTTTTCTTTTCTTGGGAGCGTACAGCAAGGAGGGCCTCTTTGTAGCTCAGTTTTTTCTCAAGACGAGCCTTGGCTACCCTGCATTCCTCCTTCCATCTGGGGCAGGTCCGGTCGGCGGAGGAGTGTGGGCCACCACAGGCAACGCATTTTTTCTCTGTGTTGGGGCAGGCCGTGTAGCGGTGTCCAGGGCTGCCACACATGGAGCAGGTGTCTTCCTGCGCCTCACACTTGTTTACAGTGTGTCCATAGTGCTGGCATTTGTAACACCGTTTCGGTCTGCAGTAGGGCTTGACTGGCACGGTTACCCACGCCAGTTGAGCTTCCTTGGGTAGGGTGGAGTGGTGTCCGATGAGGGCAGTGGTGTTCGACAGCTTCTTCACAACTTGGAGCTGCTGCTCCTTGAGGAGCTCACTCAGCTCTGCTTTGTCCATGTGGGCAATTTCGGCGTGGGAGATTACACCCAGCTTCAAGTTGTCCCACGTGTAGGCAAACATTTTGAAAGGAATGCCGTTGATGTCTGGGATCTCCGCGAGCTGTGCGGGCATGCCCTTCTCGACGAAGGTGATCTTGATGTCACCATGGAGCTTTAGACGTTCTACCTTGGTGACCCCCACGATCCCATTAGCTTCGAAAAACTTCTGGAGAACTAGGAGGTTTAGTTTCTTGGGGCAGGTCGGCGTGTCCGGACGTATCCGCGCCACGTTAACAAACTCGTAACCGTTCATGGTGAGGGAGAGAGAGTGATGCGTACAACCAGTTCAAGTTTAGAAGCTCCAAAAAAAGTTGTTGGTAGCGAAAGTCAGAGCGGGGAAGATGACAGAGGAAGGAGCAGGAGGTTAGGAAGGGAATTGTAGTGGGAGAGATAGTGCCGTGGCTTTACACGACTGCGTTTATTTGGTTAGCGCATAGCGCACGTATTTGGTTTTGTCTGTGTTGGGTGTGTGATCCTCGGGTCACCACTCCTCCGGATTGTGTAGTTCAAGTTTAGAAGCTCCAACAACTTTCCCTGAATACGAATTCGCAACATTTCGATTTACAACAGGTACCTACTTTACTGCTAGGTGAACAGGGACCAAGGGGGCTAGGAAGAGTGTCCAAACAACTTCCGCTTGCCCGGGAATCGAACCCGTGACATCTTGCTTGCGAGGCAAGAGCGGTACCGCTTCTACCACAAGCGCCCCGCGTACAACCAGCTACGCCGAGAGACTAGGTCTATGCAGAGGACGTAGGGGTACGATCGCCGACCTAGTCTCGACCATCAACCTCCAGTTCAGGATCAGAGCGTTTCACACATTATGCTTGAGCCGCTGTGATTGGTCCTCTCGCTACGCGCACCCCAAATCCTGATCCTGGTAAATTGTATAAATACGCCCTCCTAACCGCGATCCCCGCCTGAACCGCCAACCTGATGACCCGAACTACGACAGGCTTCGCACAGAGAAAGCAGACCAGCTACGCGCCTTCAACGAAGCCCTGAAAAGTAGGAACTCCGCCACCACCTCCAACAACTCCACCACCACCACCACCTCCACCACCACCACCACTGCTACCGCCACTGAGGACAACTGGACGAAGGTAGAAAATAAGAAACGCCGACGTGCCTTTTCGGGAAACGATTGCCGTCAAGCAGCCCCCAAGGCACCCATCACCACCACCAGCTCACCTCCAACGACACTGCCAAAATTCCGGATCACGAAAACGGACGCAAAAACAACATATGCCGCCGTCACAGAGATGGAAAAGCAAAACCCACTGGCCAAGTTCTCAGTGCGGCCCAACCTAAAGGGGGAGATGATCGTTCACCCCAAAGACAAGAACTCCGCCACCACCCTCGACACTTACCTACAAAACACCACCACCATTACTTCAACCAAGCTAGACCCCGCCCAGAAACTGATGAAGTCGGTAGTCCTCCGGTACCCAAAGGAACTACCTCTCGAACCCCTGGAGAACCACCCGAAGATCCTAAAAGCCGAGAGATGCTCTCCCCTGTCCGACAAGACGGCCACCACGAAACAAGTGCTCATAACGCACTACGGCTCACCCCCCAGCACCATAGACCTCAAAACCTGGGGGATCTACGAAGTGAGGCCCTTCGTCCCAGAGCCCCTGCGGTGCTTCAGATGCCAGAAATACGGGCACCATCAGACAAGGTGCACGTACAAGGAAATCTGCGCAGTCTGCGCACAGAAGCACGGCACACACTCCTGCCTCACCAAGCTGAAAAATGGGGAAAAAATTGCCCCCAAGTGTGCCAACTGCGGGGGGCAAACACCACGCCTGGAATCCTGGATGCTCCGAGAGAACAAAGAGGGTCCAGGCAAACCGACCAGCAGCAAGACCGGCCCCCACCGCCTACACACCAGCCCCACCAAGTACCTTCGTGTGGGGAACCCAAAGGCCCAAACAACAAAGACAACCTCCTCAGCCAGTCAACACCCAAAGTGCAGCCCAGTTTCCTGGCCTCACTACAGCCACACCTCAGCCACCCAAGCAGCAGACAACGACAACCACGAGAAAGACAAAAGAAGCACACACCAAGGCACCAGAAGGAATGATACACATATCAGACCTAGCCAAGGTACTGACAACCTTCGCGGAGGGCCTAGCCGGACTACTGGGCCACAAGATCCAACCCACACAGCTCCAAATACTCATGGGGAGCGTCCTCGGGCAAGTCGCCACAGCTCCAGCCACCTCAGTGGAGGAAGCCACGCCGGTCCGCACACGAGTAACAGCCGAGGTACACTCCACACCGAAGAAGGCCACCAGAGAACCCAAGACACCGACAGCTCCCAAGATACCGACAGCTCCCAGAAAGAAACTGGACGTTTCAACTCCCCTGAACCGAACCACGGCCCAGAAGGCAAAAACCACAGAACACGAAGACATGGACCTGATTCAGTTGGAATCGAACTTGGTAATCTCCATCGGGGACCACCAGAAGTCCCCGATGAAACAGTGGTGGAAAACGTCAGCACCCTGAACATCCTAACATGGAATGCTCAGGGCATCAAAAACAAGAAACACCTCCTACAAGAAGCAGCAGCCAAGGACAAGCTTGACATCATACTCCTACAAGAAACACTCCTACAAGAACACCACTGTTTCAAATTCAGCGGTTACAAGACATACAGGAGGCATTTCACGCAGGCGTCAACAAGAGGATGTATGATCTTGGTCAAGTCAAGCATACCCTCCGCCGATGTCACGCAGCAATTTCCATGTGGGGAAAACATCGAGACACAGGCCGTCAAAGTAACCCTCCAAGAACGGGAATTAACTGTTCACAACATCTACAAGAACCCAAGGGGCTCACTGGAGGTTACTCAATTATTTGCTTCGGCCGCTGACCACGCCACACTCATAGGAGGGGATTTCAACGCACATCATCCCTTCCTAAGCTCGGCAAGCCCCACAAATGAAGACGGCCTACACCTATACACCACCTTTCAAGATACACCCGAGATCTGCCTCCTGAACACCGGAGAGCCCACCCACACTAGGGGAGGAAGGCTAGATCTAACCTTCGTCTCCAGTGCACTACAGCCTTCGGCCTCCTGGCAGATACACCCCACGCTGACCAGTGACCACTTCGCCACCCTAACAACGCTCAAGGTGAACAAACTCCCCACTCCACCCCCCCCGAGATGGAGATACAACACTCAAAAGGCAGACTGGGGACTCTTCAAGAAACACCTGGCTAAGTGGCGCGAAAAATCACAGCCGGCCGGCGCAGCACCCGCGGATGAGACAACCCTCCACCACCAATTGGTCGAGGCGTTTCACCTAGCGGCAGAAGAGGCTATCCCAAAAACAAAACCCACATCAAGACAGTACAATGATTACTGGTACTACTGTCCCAGGGTGAAAGAACTCAACCACAGAGTGAACATGGCCCGAAGAAACTACAGGAGACATCCCACGGCAACAAACAGACATCTCCTGCAAGTCATAGTTAAGGATACCAGGGAAGAGAAGGAAGAAATTAAAAACGTAAGCTGGCTCAAGTGGTGCTCCGAACTGAACGAGCACACCTCCCTTGGCAAGATGTGGGCCCAGATCCGAAGGGCATCTGGGAAGGCAACACCACCACCACCAACTCATCCCAACCCAGAAGAGGAAGCCGAGAGACTTGCAAAACTGTTCTCTGACCGAGCAGCAACGAAAAACCTCCCGAGACAGGCGGAGGAGACACAACGGCGTCTGCGACAGGTCAGACTCCAGATGATCGAAGAGGCCTGCAACAGTGAAGATGACACTGACAGACCATTCAACCAGCAAGAACTCCAGAAGTCGCTAAAACGAAGCAAGGACACAGCTCCAGGGGCCGACAGGATAACATACTCCATGCTCTCTCATGCCGGTACAGCCGGACACGAGGCTCTGCTGCAAGCCATCAATGCTTCGTGGACAGCACAAAGACTCCCACCGGAATGGAAGAAGGCAGATATACAGCCCATTCCGAAGCCCAGAGAACCAGACAAACCGAGGCCCATCTCCCTTCTCAGCTGCATAGCGAAGACGGGAGAAAGAATGGCTCTCAACCGACTCAAGTGGAAAGTAGGCAGCCCACACCCTCACATCTTTGCTTACACCGAGAACACCGGCACAGGCAACAACATCGCCGAGATACTCAGCACAGTGGACAACAAACCAGCTCTGGTGGTCTTCCTCGACCTGGAGAAAGCCTTCGAACTAGCAAATCCATTGGCCATTACAACTACGCTCGCTAAAAAAGGCGTCAAAGGAAGGTTGCTGGGGTGGATCCAGAACTACCTCACACAGAGAGAAGCACGAGTACGCTTTCAGGGAGCAACCTCAAGCTACAGGGTCCACGAAAACGGAACCCCACAAGGAGGCATCCTCAGTCCAATGCTGTTCAACGTCCTGATGGAAAATCTAGTCAAACTTCCCTTCAGACAAACAGCCAAGCTCCTATGCTATGCAGACGACTTACAGCTTATAGTAAGAGGATCGAACAGACTAGCCAACACGCAACACGCACTCCAACTTATAGAAGAGGAGTGCAACAGACTTGGACTCAAGATAAATCCAGCCAAGTCGAAAGCGATGGCCATCTGCACAGACACACCAGACAAGACGCTCTCCATACAAAACACGCCAGTAGTCTGGACCAACACCCACTAGTGTCTTGGAATCTGGTTTGACCAGAAACTCACTTTCAAGCCGCAACTCGAGAATCTCAGGCACAGGACGAAGAGCAGACACAATATAATGAGGTCGCTCACCAGCAAATCCGCAGGAGCAAACCTTCATGTGCTCAAAGCCTACTACACAGCCGCCATCAGATCGCTGGTAGATTACAGTGCTCCAGCACTCATTGGACTGAGAGAAGACCAAATAGCTAAGCTAGAAGTCATTCAAAACAATGCTCTCAGGACCATGCTCGGAGCACCCATGTGGAACAGAATTTGCAATCTGCAAATGGAAACCGAGCTACCACCCCTGGCAGTACGAGTCAAGCAGGTTACAGCCGGTCTCCTCGCCAAAATCTGCAGAGCAGACAAGCCCACAGCTGCCAAGATTCGAATCAGTGCCTCCCTCCACCTCGACCACAGAGTGCGAGGGGCCACCTGGTCGCACGAGGCAAGCGAGGTCATCCGACACCTGCAAGCAGAAACACTCGTCAAGAACAACCAAGACACACGAGACAATGGTTACGCTGTTCCTCCACCATGGAGCCCTCCACCAGCCACACTCAAATTCACCGACCTCGGCGACAGTAAAGCCAACCTCCAGAAGGAGGACCTCAAAAAAATATCTCTCCAAGCCATAGCCACCGAGACACCGGCTGATGCAGCATCATACTTCACAGACGGCTCGGTGGACCCAAAACATCATAGATCCGGAGCGGCCTTCTACACCCAAGGTCAGACCCTCCAATGGAGACTTTCCAACGACTGCTCCACCCTACAAACAGAACTGGTAGCAATCTCAAAGGCCCTACAACACGCTGCAACACAACACAACAAGTCCGTCATAATTCACACGGACTCGAAATCGGCCATGCAGGCGCTGCAACACAGTCAACCAAGAGACAACGTCCACATCATCACCTCGATCCTCGCACAGCTACAGGAATTCCAAAGCCAAAACCGACCAGTCGTCTTACACTGGATTCCCAGTCATGTAGGGATCGGAGGAAACGACGTGGCAGACGAAGCAGCCAAGGCAGCTACACGTTCTAGTAGCGTACACATCCAAGTTCCAGCAAGTGTGCAACAGATCAAGAATCACCTCAGAAAGACTACCAAGCTCCACATCAAAAAGAGCTTCCTTCACGCACTCAACGCTGGTTCCCAATCAGCCAAATGGTACCTGGCGGCCACAAAAGGGGAACCACCTTTCGCAGACAAGAAAACTCCAAGACAAACCCAAGTCAGCCTTCACCGACTACGACTAGGGTACAAGTGCTCCTGGCAGATGATCGGAAATGACGTCACGGAATGCACCTACTGTCAGGAGCCAGCAGCCAACCCACTTGAACACTATCTCCTCGATTGCGAGGTCACACAAAGCCTCCGAAACAGAACTCAAATCTCCCAAGAAACACACACAACACCAGCGGCCACTCTAACCCGAAAGGCCCATACAGACCACATTCACCACCTACTCCGGGTCATCACACGATACCCACCACCCAGATAGCTTAGAAAGCATCCTCTCCCAGCAAGTGCGGACCCCAGTTCGGGGGGCGCGCCACTCCGAAGCTGACCACGTCCAAGAGTGGGGGCTGGTGGTAAGCGTCCACTGATCGGGGGTCCGCTCACACTTGCAACCTGCAGTATCCCTCCAATCTGCAGGTGGGACCACCTCCAATCCCAATCCGGTCTGGCTGCTCCTGGAGCTCCAGCCGGAACCACCAAACGGGCCGCCTATAGGCAAAGGCCCGTGTCGGACTACGGTCCGACAATCTATACAACAACAACAACAACAGAAAGCGGGTATGGTCGGCTATAAACCGGGTCAGATCCAAAGGAGGAAGGAGACTGCTGGACCCGGAGCTGCGAAGACCTGCTTCTTTTGCTGCATGTTTGAGTCTGCAACTTTGTTGTGATAAGACACTCAATCCTAGTGATTGTACTTACTCAACATAGTGACGGTGTAATTACCATCACAGATTGTACGGGAAATTCCAACTTTTGGAAAAAACAAATATTTGGGCTACCCAAATTTTGACTACTACCCGTGCGTTTACGTCCTGGATTGGCCAATCAGTGGTGCCCCACGGTGGCGTGATATATGCACGTTTACTGCGGTGCTCTGATTGGCTGACCGAACGTGGCGTGGTAGGTAGGCTGTTTCTACTCTCTAAGTCCTCTTCTTTCCTTTTTTCATCCCCCTCATGCACTCCGTTCTTTGAACGGGAGGCGGGACTTAGCGATACGGTCGATCCGGCAAGGGAACCTGTGATAGTGCAGGGCACCCCTTGTCCGGGGGTCACCGGTAGGTGGCAACTTTCTTAGATATAACTATAGTCACAGGTAACCTGGGTGCAGAACCCTACGAGCCCGACGCCCGTCCAAGAGGGGGGGGCGGGGTCACTGCTCCCAGGCAGGAGCCCTGTGTTATAGGTAGGATTAGATGTAATCAAGAAGATGACAACAAGCATTAGAATAAAACATAGAGATAAGGGACACTCTATTGGAAGGGGAAAAGTGGCAGAAATCACTTACAACAAACTGCAAGTCCCACTAACAAGAATATTCAGCACCAATGAAGGTTTTAAAGTAATCTGTAAAGATGACTTTGATTCAGATAAAATCCTTTCAAAAGAAGCCAGAGATATATTTTACAATGAAGGCCTTATTGTTGTCATGCCACCAGAACAAAAAGCAAAAAGATCAGTTTTCGTTCGTCAAGTCGACCAAGAGATCGGGAGGAAGACATCTGAAGACCTGAAAGATGAACTGGAACGCCAAAACAGGTGGATGAAGATTGAAGAAGTCATTAAGATAAAAGACTATACTCATGTTTTTAAGATTACTTTTGAAGAAGTGTCAATGGCTGAGAAAGTTTTACAACAGGGCTTTCTAATATTCAACATGTCAGTCACACCACATCAAATAAAGAAGGAGACATTCATCAGTCTGCAAACTTGCTTCTCCTGCTACAAATATGAAGAACACACAACGAGAGACTGTCCGGAAAAAGAAAAAAAGTACTGCTCAGATTGTGCAGGCGACGACCATACCTACACTGAATGTAAGAATACACATGTTGGCTGTCTCAACTGTAAGAGAAACGGGAATGCATACATAGGACATAGGACGTTAGCAATGGCATGCCCAATAAAAAAACACATGATAAAGTACAAGGAACAAGAAACAAGGAAAAGGAACAAGACAAGAAGGATACGACATACGTCGAAATAGCAAAGAGAGCGGTCCAAGAGGCTCATAGACCAGAATCCACCATATTAAACCTAAGTGAGCCAATACATGATAAGGTAATGATTAGTATGATCCATGCACATTTGCACAATATCATTGCACCCGGATCATACAATGAGGAATTAAGGAAAATGTTTAAATTGAATAACCTACCAGAGATGATATTTCCAGAGAATCCACAATCCGAAAAACTATTTCAGGCAACATATGCAAGCGAACTGAGAGAAAGACTACATCTAGACGAACAAAGGTTTGAGCAAGGAGCAACAGCTGATACACAAGGAACACAAGCGACTGATAGAGATCCCAGACAAATGACTAGAAGTGACAAAGAGAAGTTAGAAATAACAAAAGGACAGACTATAAGACAAAGGAGTAGGAGGAGAGAAGATAAGATGGAAACTGATCACAATATACAACCTGAATCTGCTGAAGAAATTGGATTAAAAGTTATCACTACAACAAAACATGGAATCCCAACATCGAGACCAACAGGAGGGACAATAGCAAAAAACTGTGAAGGAGGGATATACAAGTGGACATATCAAGAAAAATCCCTAAGTGAAGATTATGTCTGGTCACTAATTACTACGGACAAACTAAAGATTACGACCAAAGACTTTAAAATAGTAGACCCGTCAGAGTTTAGAAGAGTCAGAAGCGGGAAACAGGATGATAGGTCTCCACTTCAACAGTTACAATCCAAGTATAAGAAGTAATGGATAATAGACAAACAGTAAGAACTTTAAGAATAATACAACACAACGTAAGAAACTGGAAGACCGAGAGAATTAACCTAAGTAATATATATCAAGAAATTGACCCTGACATTATACTAATAAACAGTCACGGTGAGACAGAAAACAACAACATAAAACTCTTTAACTATTATGTAAACCAAAGAAATAAATCGGGCGAGAAAAATGACGGAGTAGCGATAGCGGTTAAAAGAAACTTAAAATTTAAACTAATTGATGACTTCCAGGATGAATTTCTAGCAATAAAAATAAATACAACTCAAGGAGACGTAATTATTGCTACTACTTATCTCCCACCGAGACGACCCTACTTACCTATAGAAGACCTATTAAAATTGGCTAACAACAGTCATCCGATGTACATCTTAGGAGACTTTAACGCCAGACACAGGATTTTTGACAATACAAATAATAACGTCGTGGGAAACGCCCTTAATCAATTAATAAACCTAGGGAAAATCAATCATCTGGGTCCTAACTTTCCAACCTGGAGAAATCACAATACACAATCGACACCAGACAAAATTTTTACCAACAACAAAGCCTTTTTCAATTACCATATAATACAGGGACCTCTTACAGGCAGTGACCATCTGCCAATTATACTAACACTGTCAACAAGCCCCATACAGATACCAATAAAAAAGAGACTGAAAATGAGTAAAACAGACTGGGACAGCTTCAAAGACGACTTAAGTAATCACCACTCGATTAACCTACAAGGGAAAACAACAGAAGATATAGACTCAGAAATGGACAGACTGCACTCAGCAATAAAAACATCTATAACCAAACACACTCCTACTTCACACTTTAGAACATTACCCAACAACAGACTATCAGAAGAAGTTAAATTAATCCAAACCCATTACAATGAAATAAACAGGTATATGGAAAGACACGGCAGTAACAGGTGGCTATATACGACACAGATAGCACTACAGATAAAATTGGGCAGAGATGCATAGGAAGCAAAACAATAAAAAAAATGGAATGATATTATAATGGCGGCTGACATGACTAAAGACACAAAAACATTTTGGACTTCCATAAACAAGATGATGGGGCACAACAAGCAAAAAACACCATACATTAAAGACCAAAATGGAACAAAATTGTACGAGGAAAATGAACAAGAGTCAGTATTCAAAAGGGAATGGGTAAAAGTTTTTAAAATATCAGATGAGGAAAATGAAGATTTTGATAGTGAACACGAAGAAAGGATAGAAGAAGAAATGGGAAGACAAATACATAGAATCACCCCAAGGCAATATATAGACTATAAATTTGCTACCTAATAACAAATAATAAATTCATGGAGAAATGATGCACTGTCTGAGTGAAATTTAAGGAAAAGTTCTTGGCCTCACAGGTATTGCTAATTTAAAATACGATCATGGAATCTACCTGAAAACATTTTAAATACACTATTAAACATTTATAACGTGCATGCTTAATAACTGGTTACTTTCCAGACAAACTAAAAATATGCTAAAATGATATTTATTCCTAAAGAGGGTAAGGACAATAAGGAAATATTAAACTACAGGCCAATATCTTTATTAGAAATTACCGGGAAACTATTGGAAAAAATATTAAATTCAAGACTTATAGCCTTTTTAACACAACATGGGAAAACTAACAACAGACAACATGGATTTATGCCCAATAGAAATACCCTAACTGCAATAGCTACAATAACGGAAATAATTGCAATAGAAAAAGCAAGGGTAACCAGATCAATATAATTTTAAGGGATGTTTCTAAGGCTTTTGATAAAGTTTGGCATTTAGGCTTGAAATATAAAATATTAAAACTGGGACTTAACGAATACTTGCTAAGAATATTGTGTAACTATTTAGATGATAGGAGAGCACAAATTCAAATTGGAAACTTTTTAGGAACTATGTTTAATCTTGAGAGTGGAGTACCTCAAGGAGGATGCCCTTCTCCAACACTATATACAATTTATGCCTCAGACACACCTCAACCTACCCCCTTTAGCGAATATGTAATGTTTGCTGATGATATTACTCAAATAGTATCATACCCAGGAAAATCAACTCAATTTATGGCACTCTACACGGTAAGAGCGATAAAAAACATAAATGATTTTGAGAAAAAATGGAAAATCAGGACAAATAAGAACAAATTCAAGATAATACCAATAGCCAAGATTAAAACAAGTCCAGTAATAGTCGACCAGGAACTATACCCATACGACACTGAAGGTAGGATGCTTGGATTAAAACTAACAAAAAGAGGATATATAACATACTTAAAAGATAAAGAACGACAGGCAAGAATAAGATTATCAAAAATAAAACGCTTTAAGAACCTTAGCATTAATAACAAAAGAAAGATTTATATTGCCCTTGTTAAATCAATTATGGACTACCCACCCATCCCATTGAACACCCTTAGTAAAACGTGCATTAAAAGGTTACAAACAGTACAAAATATAGCCCTCAGATTTATATACAACATAAAATATACAGACCACATCAATAATGAACAACTACACAAGAGAGCAAACCACTTAGCAATCAATGTAGATATACACAACAAAGCTGTAAATATTTGGAAAAAAGTGACTGAACTTAACACAGAAACATATCAAAACTGGATAAATAATATAGACAACGAAGAATTCCAAGAACACAGTTGGTTTAAATCAGCCAGGAAGAAAGTAATTGAACCATCTCCTGCCCTAATATACATATAAAACATTAATAGAGAGAATAAAAGATGAGAGTGACCTACCAGCTCCACAAGAACCTGGCAGGCCTCTCCATACAGTGTACCTTTAGACTAACATAACTAATATTTAACATTTAACATTTAAGTATTGAACTAACATCTAGTAAAAAAAAAAAAAAAAAAAAAGGACTACCTCCCAGCTACACAGGACCCAAGGGCCACTAACTCAAAAAAAAAAAAAAAAAAAAAAAATATATATATATATATATATATATATATATATATATATATATATATATATATATATATATATATATATATATATATATATATATATATATATATATATATATATATATATATATAATAATATTAATAATAATAATGTGATTACCCTCCCAGCTATATCAGCCAGGAAGAAGTAACTGAACCACCTCCTGCCTCAACATACACATTTCTACATAAAACATTACTAGAGGAATAAAGATGAGAGTGACCAACCAGCTCCACTAAGAACCTGGCAGGCCTCTCCATACAGTGTACCTTTAGACTAACACAACTAACACTTAACTAACACCTCAAAAAAAAAAATGTGACTACCCTCCCAGTTACACAAGGACCTGGGCGGGCTCACTAACTCCAACAATAATAAAAATAATAATAATAAGCAGCATTATATAAATAAACCAATATTAATACAAAGGTCTGACGACCCAAGGGAGCAGAACAAAGACAAAACACCAATAAGAAAGATGAAGCGATCTGGTTGAGCCCAGATTCTTTCTACTCCTACTGTATTTCAGTTTCACCACTTTTCCTTCAACTCCTAATAATCTTCTTTCACCTCTTAACTAAAGACTTCGTATCGTATCGTAGGAGGAAGGAGTTTTATACCACAGGTGAGTAGTGGAGGGCGGATTCTCGACGAACCCCAGGCCATTGCCAACACCCTAGGCTAGAAGTTTGCAGATGCCAGTAGCTCCACCAATCATGATCCACGCTTCGGCGTGTTCTGTGATCGTGCCGAGCTCTTGCATCTCGACTTCGAGAACGGGGACGAACACGGCTACAATCGAGCATTTTCCCCAGAGGAACTTTCCTTTGCTATTAATAAGGGCAAGGGCTCTACTCCTGGACCTGACGGTATACGATACAAAATGATTAAGCACCTTGACCAGGGAAACCTGGACAAATTGCTAGAAGTGTACAATGAGATCTGGACGTCCAGAACGTTTCCAAACTCATGGCACTTTGCCCATGTCGTACCGATCCCGAAGAGGGACAAATGCTCGAACAACACCAACTCATTCCGTCCGATTTCGCTCACAAACTGTCTGTGTAAGGTCATGGAACGTATAATAAAGCGTAGACTAATGTATTTTTTGGAAAGTAACAACTTATTGAATGATCGACAGTGTGGTTTCCGCCAAGGTAGAAGCACACTAGATCATTTAATAAGTCTTGAAACTGACATCTCAAAAGCTCTTTGCAGTAAAGAAACATTAATTGCAGTATTCTTAGACATAGAAAAAGCTTTCGACATGACATGGCGGACTGGCCTCATGATGAAGCTCCACGCCTTGGGTCTGAGAGGTAATTTGCCAATTTTCATTAGTAATTTTTTGCAAGACAGGACTTTTTCCGTCAAATTAAAAGGTAACGTAAAGTCAGACACATTTGTCTTAGAAAATGGAGTTCCACAAGGCAGCGTTTTGGGCCCAATATTATTTCTTATAATGATTAATGATTTCCTATCACCAGCCCCCAGCTTAAGTGACCTCAAATTCTCCTTGTTTGCTGACGATTGCGCAATCTGGCGCTCCTCTCGAGTTGAGAGGCTATCTGCACAAAGGGTGCAAGCCGGCCTAAAAGCCGCGGAACAGTGGGCAATACAATAGGGATTTAGGTTTTCAGTTGAGAAGACAGTAGGAGTAGTCTTCACTAAGAAACGTAACATTAGAAATCCAGTATTAAAATTAAATGGTACTCCTATTAAATTTCAGACTTCAGTAAAATTTCTTGGTGTTCATTTTGACCGGAAATTAACGTGGAAAAACCACATTAACGAACTTGAAAGTAAATGTCTTAAAGTCACAAACATCCTGAAAGTTTTATCAGTTACTACATGGGGAGCCGATAGGAAATCTTTATTAATGGTGTATAAGACCCTGATCAGATCAAAACTTGATTATGGATGCCAGTTGTATGCTTCGGCATGCGACACCACACTCGCAAAGCTAACCAGAATACAGAACCAATGCCTTCGTCTATGTCTGGGTGCTTACAGGTGTACACGTGTAGGTAAACTAGAGGTTGAGGCCCACGTCCCTCCACTTCACATCAGGAGGGACATGTTGACGCTAAGGTACGGGTTGAGTGCGGCTAGGAAGCGAGGCACAGGCCACCCAGGTTGGTGTGCTGTTGCTAAATTCCGTTTCCTCCAGCTGCGTAGGTCCCCGTCCTCGGTTGTCCGCCTGCAGACCTTGTGCCAGGGTGCTGGTATCCATTTCGAAGACGTTGATAGATACGTTCCACCGTTGTGTCCGCCGTGGGAGAACCCTAACTTCCATGTGGAAACATCGTGGCTTCCGGGAGCGAAGAATGACTTTCATCCTGAGCTCCTGAGGCAACTTTTCTATCAATTTCTGGAAGGATACAGCGCCTATACTCACGTGTACACCGACGGGTCCAAGACTGACGACAACGTTGGAGCCGGTATCTGGAGCAGAGACGGGGAGTGGAGCTCCCGCCTGCCGCGGCATACAACCATATTCTCTGCAGAGATGTTTGCAATAAGTAGAGCCATTGACATTGCAATAACAAGCAATGTCAATGATGTTGCTGTCATTTCAGATTCCATGTCAGCTCTTAAAGCAATTCAAGGTGGTGATACTACCAGCAATGAGATACAGGGCAACATTATTAATAAATTACATGAGTGTGCCAAGAATATTGTGCTGGTGTGGGTGCCTGGGCATTGCAACATTTGGGGCAATGAACGGGCAGACAGATTAGCAAGAGCGACTGTGGGTCTCGGGGAAACAACTAATGTACCCTGGGAGCCTCAGTCGTGTCTCTCCTTGGGGAAGACATATTCAATTGGAAAGTGGCAACTTGAATGGACTAGATTAAATCTTCACAACAACTGGAAGCCTAACATAGGAAACTGGCCTTCAGCATATAGAAAGAATAGGAGGGAAGAGGTCGTTCTCGCCAGACTAAGGCTGAACTGTACCTATCTGACCCACCTAGGGGCCTATCTTGACCATTCCTTCCCACCTATCTGTGCCACTTGTAACAAAATTCTCTCCATCCGACATATTCTGACTGAGTGCAGCCAGTACGAACCAGAGCGCCGGCAGCTGGTGATCCTAGCTGCCGAGCAAGGCTTCGTGCTGACTGTACCCAATTTATTGCAAGATGATGTCACCATAAGTGACGCTGTAATAATCTTCCTCAAGGAGACCCATCTTATCGGCATGTTATGATTGACACACGCATGAACTCTTTTTATATCTATAATATGTATGTAACCATGCCCTAAAGCAAATAAAAATGAATAAAACAAAAATTAAAACATACAACATGAGAGACACATCACAAACCTTTTCATAACATACAACACGCACATATACCAAGTAAAACTGACACCCACCAACACATATTCAAACAAAAAGACACGGGCTACAAAAGACAAAAAAATAAAAAATAAACAAATAAAAAAATAAAAAAAATCACAGAGAAACTAGTCACCTGACAAGCCATTTCATCTGGTCTGTCAGTAACTCACCATCATATCACTCACGCATACCATAATTCATCCCAAATAAAACAACAAGAAGAACGAAGTAACCAAAATACCAAGAACAAGAAGAACACAAGAATAACAAGAAAAGAAGAAACAAGAACATCAGATTAGTTGTAGCAAGAAAGAAGACCAAGACTAGAAGAAGAAAGAAGATATCAGCTTCGGCCGAAATAGCCTAATGGCGAAGCCAGTAATCCCCAACATCAGTCAGTCAGAAAGCGCATCGTGAGTTTCTGTCCTACCTCATTCCTGAGTGGCTACATCTACATGTACGTACGTTTGTGTGCCCATACAACTAAAGAGAATTGACAACTGGCCACTTACAGTACGCTACACTCCTCTTAGCAACCACCTCCATTCTGTCGGCTACTTCCTCAGTCTTAGCAAGGATCTCTTTCCCAACTTGTTCTAGTTTGGCAACCAGCAGGGCTCCAGCTTCATCTATTTTCGTCCCTAGGGAACTCGTTCCCCTATGGCTTGCAATCGCCTCTTTTACCTTGACTATGCAGTCAGGGCAATACCAGCAACAGCCTTCCTGCTTTACGGCAGTTTGCATCGTCCTAAACGTTGCATTGGTCAGGCCTGTATCATTCATATCCGCCATTCCCCGCCATGTAGTCACATATCATCATATCCCTCATGGTTGTTGTTGTTGTTGTTGTTGTTGTTATTGTGTGTGTGTGGGGGGGGGGGGGTGCAGACTGTGTATAGATCTACACCTATTTAAAAATAAAGAGAAAACAAAAATACTCAGCTGCCCTCTGCTTGTTTTAACCTCCCCTTTTGCCTCTATAATTGTCTTCTGTTTCTCTTTTTTTTTGTTTTTTTCAGTTCACTTCGGCGTTTGTCGGTATTTATGTGCTATCTCTATGTACATTGCATTTTGCTATGGATAACGGATTATATACACCCACTCAGTCCTTTAGAAACACAAAAAATTAAATAAAACTTTCTTTGGTACGGTAATAGAATGCGTTTTAGGATAGCCAAGCTTGTTTTTATTTTTATTTTATTTTAACTAGTATTTCTTTATATTTTCTTTTTCCGTTCTCATCAACGACTACGTCTCTTTGTGCTATCACTATGTACACTGTATCTCCCTGTGAATGGTGTATTGTAAGCACAGTTTCAGTCCACGAGAAAGCACACAAACATGCCCAGTACTTGCCAACAGTGTGTAACAGAGACGTAACCGATCGCCCAAGCGGTTAACGAACCGATCAGTGGTGAAGAGGATAAAAGTAAAAGTAAAATAAAATTTAAACTCTCTGTGGCACCTATAACACGACTTGGTTTCTGCTGGCAGTGGTGCCTTACCAGCTTGCTGGCCAATTTGTATTCACTTTAAGTTACATGTATTTACAACCTCTTCCGCGGTCACTGATGACACTATGAACTGATTTAACTAAAGACA
>NW_024757189.1:0-10228 GCF_018991925.1 Homarus americanus
GAGACTGCGAAAATCACGATGAATCTTTCCTCGAATGATTCATCTCAGAAAATTGGACTCGGATTTTTTTTGGGAGAAATCAATTTTTCTTAGCAAGGTTATGGGAGAGGTGTGAATTTCTTTTAGAATGTTCACATATCACTGGAGAGTGCGAAAATCATGATGAATCTTTCCTCGAAGGATTCATCTCCGAAAATTGGACTCGGATTTTTTTTGGGAGAAATCATTTTTTCTTAGTAAGGTTATGGGAGAGAAAAATTTCTTTTTTAGAATGTCTACACATCACTGGAGAGTGAAAATCTGATTAAATTTTCCTCGAAGGATTCATCTCAGAAAATTGGACTCGGATTTTTTTTGGGGAGAAATCATTTTTTCTTAGCAAGGTTATGGGAGAAGTGTGAATTTCTTATAGAATGTTCACATATCACTGGAGAGTGCGAAAATCACGATGAATCTTTCCTCGAAGGATTCATCTCAGAAAATTGGACTAGGATTTTTTTCTTAGCAAGGTTATGGGAGAGGTGTGAATTTCTTATAGAATGTTCACATATCACTGGAAAATGCGAAAATCACGATGAATCTTTCCTCGAAGGATTCATCTCAGAAAATTGGACTCGGATGTTTTTTGGGAGAAATCATTTTTTCTTAGCAAGGTTACGGGAGAGGTGTGAATTTCTTATAGAATGTTCACATATCACTGGAGAGTGCGAAAATTACGATGAATCTTTCCTCGAATGATTCATCTCAGAAAATTGGACTCGGATTTTTTGGGGAGAAATAAATTTTTCTTAGATAGGTTATGGGAGAGGTGTGAATTTCTTATAGAATGTTCACATATCACTGGAGAGTGCGAAAATCATGATGAATCTTTCCTCGAAGGATTCATCTCAGAAAATTGGACTCGGGTTTTTTTGGGGAGAAATCATTTTTTCTTAGCAAGGTTAAGGGAGAGGTGTGAATTTCTTTTAGAATGTTCACATATCACTGGAGAGTGCGAAAATCACGATGAATCTTTCCTCGAAGGATTCATCTCCGAAAATTGGACTCGGATTTTTTTTGGGAGAAATCCTTTTTTCTTAGCAAGGTTATGGGAGAGGTGTAAATTTCTTTTAGAATGTTCACATATCACTGGAGAGTGTGAAAATCCCGATGAATCTTTCCTCGAAGGATTCATCTCAGAAAATTGGACTCGGATTTTTTTGGGGAGAAATCATTTTTTCTTAGCAAGGTTATGGCAGAGGTGTGAATTTCTTATAGAATGTTCACATATCACTGGAGAGTGCGAAAATCACGATGAATCTTTCCTCGAGGGATTCATCTCAGAAAATTGGACTAGGATTTTTTTCTTAGCAAGGTTATGGGAGAGGTGTGAATTTCTTTTAGAATGTTCACATATCACTGGAGAGTGCGAAAATCACGATGAATCTTTCCTCGAAGGATTCATCTCCGAAAATTGGACTCGGATTTTTTTTGGGAGAAATCCTTTTTTCTTAGCAAGGTTATGGGAGAGGTGTAAATTTCTTTTAGAATGTTCACATATCACTGGAGAGTGCGAAAATCCCGATGAATCTTTCCTCGAAGGATTCATCTCAGAAAATTGGACTCGGATTTTTTTGGGGAGAAATCATTTTTTCTTAGCAAGGTTATGGGAGAGGTGTGAATTTCTTATAGAATGTCCACATATCACTGGAGAGTGCGAAAATCACGATGAATCTTTCCTCGAAGGATTCATCTCAGAAAATTGGACTAGGATTTTTTTCTTAGCAAGGTTATGGGAGAGGTGTGAATTTCTTATAGAATGTTCACATATCACTGGAAAATGCGAAAATCCCAATGAATCTTTCCTCGAATGATTCATCTCAGAAAAAAGGACTCGGATTTTTTTGGGGAGAAATCATGTTTTCTTAGCAAGGTTATGGGAGAAGTGTGAATTTCTTATAGAATATTAACAAATCACTGAAAAGTGCGAAAATCACGATGAATCTTTCCTCGAAGGATTCATCTCAGAAAATTGGACTCGGATTTTTTTTGGAAGTAATCATTTTTTCTGAGCAAGTTTATGGGAGAGGTGTGAATTTCTTATAGAATGTTCACATATCACTGGAGAGTGCGAAAATCACGATGAATCTTTCCTCCAAGGATTCATCTCAGAAAATTGTACTCGAATTTTTTTGGGGAGAAATCATTTTTTCTTAGCAAGGTTATGGTAGAGGTGTGAATTTCTTATAGAATGTTCACATATCACTGGAGACTGCGAAAATCACGATGAATCTTTCCTCGAATGATTCATCTCAGAAAATTGGACTCGGATTTTTTTGGGGAGAAATCATTTTTTCTTAGCAAGGTTATGGGAGAGGTGTGAATTTCTTATTAGAATGTTCACATATCACTGGAGAGTGCGAAAATCATGATGAATCTTTCCTCGAAGGATTCATCTCAGAAAATTGGACTCGGATTTTTTTCTTAGCAAGCATATGGGAGAGGTGTGAATATCTTTTAGAATGTTCACATATCACTGGAGAGTGCGAAAATCACGATGAATCTTTCCTCGAATGATTCATCTCAGAAAATTAGACTCGGATTTTTTTGGGAGAAATCATTTTTTCTTAGCAAGGTTAAGGGAGAGGTGTGAATTTCTTATAGAATGTTCACATATCACTGGAGAGTGCGAAAATCACGATGAATCTTTCCTCGAAGGATTCATCTCAGAAAATTGGACTAGGGTTTTTTTGGGGAGAAATCATTTTTTCTTAGCAAGGTTATGGGAGAGGTGTAAATTTCTTTTAGAACGTTCACATATCACTGGAGAGTGCGAAAATCCCGATGAATCTTTCCTCGAAGGATTCATCTTAGAAAATTGGACTCGGATTTTTTGGGGGAGAAATCATTTTTCTTAGCAAGATTATGGTAGAGGTGTGAATTTCTTATAGAATGTTCACATATCACTGGAGACTGCGAAAATCACGATGTATCTTTCCTCGAATGATTCATCTCAGAAAATTGGACTCGGATTTTTTGGGGGAGAAATCAATTTTTCTTAGCAAGGTTATGGGAGAGGTGTGAATTTCTTATAGAATGTTCACATATCACTGGAGAGTGCAAAAATCATGATGAATCTTTCCTCGAAGGATTCATCTCAGAAAATTGGACTCGGATTTTTTTTGGGAGAAATCATTTTTTCTTAGCAAGGTTAGTGGGAGGTAAACTTATTTTGTGGAATGTTCCTACATATCACTGGAGAGAGTGCGAAAACCTACGAATCTTTCCTCGAAGGATCTGACCAGAAATTTGACCTTGATTTTTTTGAAGAAATCATTTTTTCTGAGCAAGGTTACGGGAGAGGTGTGAATTTCTTATAGAATGTTCACATATCACTGGAGAGTGCGAAAATCACGATGAATCTTTCCTCGAAGGATTCATCTCAGAAAATTGGACTCGGATTTTTTTGGGGAGAAATCATTTTTTCTTAGCATGGTTATGGGAGAGGTGTGAATTTCTTATAGAACGTTCACATA
This sequence comes from Homarus americanus, assembly GCF_018991925.1. Taxonomy (NCBI): domain Eukaryota; kingdom Metazoa; phylum Arthropoda; class Malacostraca; order Decapoda; family Nephropidae; genus Homarus; species Homarus americanus. Next base: position 3,516 of record NW_024757189.1, read on the forward strand.
TCACTGGAGAGTGCGAAAATCACAAGAATCTTTCCTCGAAGGATTCATCTCAGAAAATTGTACTCGGATTTTTTTGGGGAGAAATCATTTTTTCTTAGCAAGGTTATGGGAGAGGTGTCAATTTCTTATAGAATGTTCACATATCACTGGAGAGTGCGAAATCACGATGAATCTTTCCTCAGAAGGATTCATCTCAGAAAATTGGGACCTGGCTTTTTGGGAGAAATCATTTTTCCTTAGCAAGGCAGCCAGTGGAGAGGTGCGAATTTTAGTAGAATGTCTACATATCACTGGAGAGTGCGAAAATCGATTTACGAATCTTTCCTCAAATGATTCATCTCAGAAAATTGGACTCGGATTTTTTTTGGGGAGAAATCATTTTTTCTTAGCAAGGTTATGGGAGAGGTGTGAATTTCTTATAGAATGTTCACATATCACTGGAGAGTGCGGAAATCACAATGAATCTTTCCTCGAAGGATTCATCTCAGAAAATTGGACTCGGATTTTTTTGGGAGAAATCATTTTCTTAGCAAGGTTACAGGGAGAGAGGTGAATTTTAGTAATGTTCACATATCACTGGAGAGTGCGGAAAATCACGATGAATCTTTCCTCGAAGGATTCATCTCAGAAAATTGGACTCGGATTTTTTTTGGAAGTAATCATTTTTTCTGAGCAAGTTTATGGGAGAGGTGTGAATTTCTTATAGAATGTTCACATATCACTGGAGAGTGCGAAAATCACGATGAATCTTTTCTCCAAGGATTCATCTCAGAAAATTGTACTCGGATTTTTTTTGGGAGAAATCATTTTTTCTTAGCAAGTTTATGGTAGAGGTGTGAATTTCTTATAGAATGTTCACATATCACTGGAGACTGCGAAAATCACGATGAATCTTTCCTCGAATGATTCATCTCAGAAAATTGGACTCGGATTTTTTTGGGGAGAAATCAATTTTTCTTAGCAAGGTTATGGGAGAGGTGTGAATTTCTTATAGAATGTTCACATATCACTGGAGAGTGCGAAAATCATGATGAATCTTTCCTTGAAGGATCCATCTCAGAAAATTGGACTCGGATTTTTTTTGGGAGAAATCATTTTTTCTTAGCAAGGTTATGGTAGAGGTGTGAATTTCTTTTAGAATGTTCACATATCACTGGAGAGTGCGAAAATCACGATGAATCTTTCCTCGAATGATTCATCTTAGAAAATTGGACTCGGATTTTTTTGGGGAGAAATCATTATTTCTTAGCAAGGTTATGGGAGAAGTGTGAATTTCTTATAGAATGTTAACATATCACTGAAAAGTTCGAAAATCACGATGAATCTTTCCTCGAAGGATTCATCTCAGAAAATTGGACTCGGATTTTTTTTGGAAGTAATCATTTTTTCTGAGCAAGTTTATGGGAGAGGTGTGAATTTCTTATTGAATGTTCACATATCACTGGAGAGTGCGAAAATCACCATGAATCTTTCCTCCAAGGATTCATCTCAGAAAATTTTACTCGGATTTTTTTGGGGAGAAATCATTTTTTCTTAGCAAGATTATGGTAGAGGTGTGAATTTCTTATAGAATGTTCACATATCACTGGAGACTGCGAAAATCATGATGAATCTTTCCTCGAATGATTCATCTCAGAAAATTGGACTCGGATTTTTTTTGGGAGAAATCATTTTTTCTTAGCAAGTTTATGGGAGAGGTGTGAATTTCTTTTAGAATGTTCACATATCACTGAAGAGTGCGAAAATCACGATGAATCTTTCCTCGAAGGATTCATCTCCGAAAATTGGACTCGGATTTTTTTTGGGAGAAATAATTTTTTCTTAGCAAGGTTATGGGAGAGGTGTAAATTTCTTTTAGAATGTTCACATATCACTGGAGAGTGCGAAAATCTTGATGAATCTTTCCTCGAAGGATTCATCTCAGAAAATTGGACTCGGATTTTTTTGGGGAGAAATCATTTTTTCTTAGCAAAGTTATGGGAGAGGTGTGAATTTCTTATAGAATGTTCACATATCACTGGAGAGTGCGAAAATCACGATGAATCTTTCCTTGAAGGATTCATCTCAGAAAATTGGACTAGGATTTTTTTCTTAGCAAGGTTATGGGAGAGGTGTGAATTTCTTATAGAATGTTCACATATCACTGGAAAATGCGAAAATCACGATGAATCTTTCCTCGAAGGATTCATCTCAGAAAATTGGACTCGGAATTTTTTTGGGAGAAATCATTTTTTCTTAGCAAGGTTACGGGAGAGGTGTGAATTTCTTATAGAATGTTCACTTATCACTGGAGAGTGCGAAAATCACGATGAATCTTTCCTCGTATGATTCATCTCAGAAAATTGGACTCGGATTTTTTTGGGGAGAAATCATTTTTTCTTAGATAGGTTATGGGAGAGGTGTGAATTTCTAGTGAGAAAATCACGATGAATCTTTCCTCAAATGATTCATCTCAGAAAATTGGACTCAGATTTTTTTGTGGAGAAATCATTTTTTCTTAGCATGGTTATGGGAGAGGTGTGAATTTCTTATAGAACGTTCACATATCACTGGAGAGTGCGAAAATCACAAGAATCTTTCCTCGAAGGATTCATCTCAGAAAATTGGACTCGGATTTTTTTGGGGGAGAAATCATTTTTTCTTAGCAAGTTTATGGGAGAGGTGTGAATTTCTTATAGAATGTTCACATATCACTGGAGAGTGCGTAAATCACGATGAATCTTTCCTCGAAGGATTCATCTCAGAAAATTGGACTCGGTTTTTTTTGGGAGAAATCATTTTTCTTAGCAAGGTTATGGGAGAGGTGTGAATTTCTTATAGAATGTTCACATATCACTGGAGACTGCGAAAATCACGATGAATCTTTCCTCGAATGATTCATCTCAGAAAATTGGACTCGGATTTTTTTGGGGAGAAATCAATTTTTCTTAGCAAGGTTATGGAAGAGGTGTGAATTTCTTTTAGAATGTTCACATATCACTGGAGAGTGCGAAAATCATGATGAATCTTTCCTCGAAGGATTCATCTCCGAAAATTGGACTCGGATTTTTTTTGGGAGAAATCATTTTTTCTTAGTAAGGTTATGGGAGAGGTGTAAATTTCTTTTAGAATGTTCACATATCACTGGAGAGTGCGAAAATCCCGATGAATCTTTCCTCGAAGGATTCATCTCAGAAAATTGGACTCGGATTTTTTTTGGGAGAAATCATTTTTTCTTAGCAAGGTTATGGGAGAGGTGTGAATTTCTTATAGAATGTTCACATATCACTGGAGAGTGCGAAAATCACGATGAATCTTTCCTCGAAGGATTCATCTCAGAAAATTGGACTCGGATTTTTTTGGGGAGAAATCATTTTTCTTAGCAAGGTTATGGGAGAGGTGTGAATTTCTTATAGAATGTTCACATCTCACTGGAGAGTGCGAAAATCACGATGAATCTTTCCTTGAATGATTCATCTCAGAAAATTGGACTCGGATTTTTTTTGGAAGAAATCATTTTTTCTGAGCATGGTTATGGGAGAGGTGTGAATTTCTTATAGAACGTTCACATATCGCTGGAGAGTGCGAAAATCACAATGAATCTTTCCTCGAAGGATTCATCTCAGAAAATTGGACTCGGATTTTTTTGGGGAGAAATCATTTTTCTTAGCAAGGTTATGGGAGAGGTGTGAATTTCTTATAGAATGTTCACAAATCACTGGAGAGTGCGAAAATCCCGATGAATCTTTCCTCGAATGATTCATCTCAGAAAATTGGACTCGGATTTTTTTGGGGAGAAATAATTTTTTCTTAGCAAGGTTATGGGAGAGGTGTGAATTTCTTATAGAATGTTCACATATCACTGGAGAGTGCGAAAATCACGATGAATCTTTCCTCGAAGGATTCATCTCAGAAAATTGGACTCGGATTTTTTTGGGGAGAAGTCATTATTTCTTAGCAAGGTTATGGGAGAAGTGTGAATTTCTTATAGAATGTTAACATATCACTGAAAAGTTCGAAAATCACGATGAATCTTTCCTCGAAGGATTCATCTCAGAAAATTGGACTCGGATTTTTTTTGGAAGTAATCATTTTTTCTGAGCAAGGTTATGGGAGAGGTGTGAATTTCTTATAGAATGTTCACATATCGTTGGAGAGTGCGAAAATCACGATGAATCTTTACTCGAAGGATTCATCTCAGAAAATTGGACTCGGATTTTTTTTGGGAGAAATCATTTTTCTTAGCAAGGTTATGGGAGAGGTGTGAATTTCTTATTGAATGTTCACATATTACTGGAGAGTGCGAAAATCACGATGAATCTTTCCTCGAAGGATTCATCTCCGAAAATTGGACTCGGATTTTTTTTGGGAGAAATCATTTTTTCTTAGCAAGGTTATGGGAGAGGTGTAAATTTCTTTTAGAATGTTCACATATCACTGGAGAGTGCGAAACTCCCGATGAATCTTTCCTCGAAGGATTCATCTCAGAAAATTGGACTAGGATTTTTTTCTTAGCAAGGTTATGGGAGAGGTGTGAATTTCTTATAGAATGTTCACATATCACTGGAAAATGCGAAAATCACGATGAATCTTTCCTCGAAGGATTCATCTCAGAAAATTGGACTCGGATTTTTTTGGGGAGAAATCATTTTTTCTTAGCAAGGTTACGGGAGAGGTGTGAATTTCTTATATAATGTTCACATATCACTGGAAGTGAAAATCGATGAATCTTTCCTCATTATGATTCATCTCAGAAAATTGGACGGATTTTTTAGGGAGAAATCATTTTTTCTTAGATTAGGTTATGGGAGAGGTGTGAATTTCTAGTGAGAAAATCACGATGAATCTTTCCTCAAATGATTCATCTCAGAAAATTGGACTCGGATTTTTTTGGGGAGAAATCATTTTTTCTTAGCATGGTTATGGGAGAGGTGTGAATTTCTTATAGAACGTTCACATATCGCTGGAGAGTGCGAAAATCACAATGAATCTTTCCTCGAAGGATTCATCTCAGAAAATTGGACTCGGATTTTTTTTGGGGAGAAATCATTTTTTCTTAGCAAGGTTATGGGAGAAGTGTGAATTTCTTATAGAATGTTCACATATCACTGGAGAGTGCGAAAATCACGATGAATCTTTCCTCGAAGGATTCATCTCAGAAAATTGGACTAGGATTTTTTTCTTAGCAAGGTTATGGGAGAGGTGTGAATTTCTTATAGAATGTTCACATATCACTGGAAAATGCGAAAATCACGATGAATCTTTCCTCGAAGGATTCATCTCAGAAAATTGGACTCGGATTTTTGTTGGGAGAAATCATTTTTTCTTAGCAAGGTTACGGGAGAGGTGTGAATTTCTTATAGAATGTTCACATATCACTGGAGAGTGCAAAAATCATGATGAATCTTTCCTCGTATGATTCATCTCAGAAAATTGGACTCGGATTTTTTTGGGGAGAAATCATTTTTTCTTAGATAGGTTATGGGAGAGGTGTGAATTTCTAGTGAAAATCACGATGAATCTTTCCTCGAATGATTCATCTCAGAAAATTGGACTCGGATTTTTTTGGGAGAAATCATTTTTTCTTAGCAAGGTTATGGGAGAGGTGTGAATTTCTTATAGAATGTTCACATATCACTGGAGATTGCGAAAATCACGATGAATCTTTCCTCGAAGGATTCATCTCAGAAAAATTGGACTCGGATGTTTTTGGGGAGAAATCAATTTTTCTTAGCAAGGTTATGGGAGAGGTGTGAATTTCTTATAGAATGTTCACATATCACTGGAGAGTGCGAAAATCATGATGAATCTTTCCTCGAAGGATTCATCTCAGAAAATTGGACTCGGATTTTTTTTGGGAGAAATCATTTTTTCTTAGCAAGGTTATGGGAGAGGTGTGAATTTCTTTTAAGATGTTCACATATCACTGGAGAGTGCGAAAATCACGATGAATCTTTCCTCGAAGGATTCATCTCCGAAAATTGGACTCGGATTTTTTTTGGGAGAAATCATTTTTTCTTAGCAAGGTTATGGGAGAGGTGTAAATTTCTTTTAGAATGTTCACATATCACTGGAGAGTGCGAAACTCCCGATGAATCTTTCCTCGAAGGATTCATCTCAGAAAATTGGACTCGAATTTTTTTGGGGAGAAATAATTTTTTCTTAGCAAGGTTATGGGAGAGGTGTGAATTTCTAGTGAGAAAATCACGATGAATCTTTCCTCAAATGATTCATCTCAGAAAATTGGACTCGGATTTTTTTGGGGAGAAATCATTTTTTCTTAGCATGGTTATGGGAGAGGTGTGAATTTCTTATAGAACGTTCACATATCGCTGGAGAGTGCGAAAATCACAATGAATCTTTCCTCAAATGATTCATCTCAGAAAATTGGACTCGGATTTTTTTGGGGAGAAATCATTTTTTCTTAGCAAGGTTATGGGAGAGGTGTGAATTTCTAGTGAGAAAATCACGATGAATCTTTCCTCAAATGATTCATCTCAGAAAATTGGACTCGGATTTTTTTGGGGAGAAATCATTTTTTCTTAGCATGGTTATGGGAGAGGTGTGAATTTCTTATAGAACGTTCACATATCACTGGAGATTGCGAAAATCACGATGAATCTTTCCTCGAAGGATTCATCTCAGAAAAATTGGACTCGGTTTTTTTTGGGAGAAATCATTTTTCTTAGCAAGTTTATGGGAGAGGTGTGAATTTCTTATAGAATGTTCACATA